>NC_142937.1:28216552-28241552 GCF_046866305.1 Octopus bimaculoides
GAATAGCAATGTTCCACCTTTAAATGAGAGCAAGTATTCGTGCCCTGTAAAATTCTGTTGGTTGTTCATTGAACCACCTCTTCAGTACAGTTTTCACTTCCTCATCAAACCAACTGATTCGAAAATGTTGTACGCACTTCCATGGCTCACTTCAAGATTTTCTGTCAACTCATCAAAAGTTATGCACCTATCTTCTCTGATCAGAGCATCTGCTTTTGCTTTATTGGCAGGATTCACAGAAGCGGACGGACGGCCAGAACGGGGTTTATCGGCTACACTCACAGTTCCCACCTTTTCATCTTTCAGACGACGGACCCACCTGCATACATTGCTCTAATCTAAAGTTTAGTCCTCAAAAACATTTTGTAATCGTCGGTGATTGTTCACAGGGGTTTCTCCCTCAGCAACAAGAGGTTCAATCACTGCTCTTTATTTTTCACGTAGCTCTAAGGGGGCAACCATTTTGAATTTTCCTTACCAGTTTAAAAACCTGAAAAGAAAGAAACGAAATATTTCAGAACGTAAATGATAGAATCATTTATAATCAGAAAAATGTTTAGTTATTTTTATCAAAAACTTCATATGAAATAAAGAAAATCGCATTACTTTTTGACTCACCCTCGTGTATATATATATATATATATATATATATATATATATATATATATATATATATATATATATATATATATATACATAGGCATACACAGGCGCGCGCGCACACGCACACACACACACGTATATGTATGTAGATGCATATTTAGATGCACAGAGAAATAGGTAACTACAATGATAGGTAGAAAGATAGATAATTACAGATATAAATGGATAATATACGCGTGTGTGTCTGTGTGCCTGTGTTCGTCTGTATGTGTTTTTGTGAAGATATGCATACACGCCTAGCGTCTTGTGTACGTGTACGCGTGTGGACATACACCGGTATGAAGTTACGAAGATGGCAAATACAAAGGTTTCGTGCAGACATTCTTATCAGGCTTGCTGTAGTATGACTGTATTGAATGGCCGAACGAATACTAGTTGCCCGTATTGAATAACACCTGACGTCATAAGACAGTCACGTGGTCTATGAATGATGTTTCATAATATCATATCATGTAACTCGACACAATCAACGTTTATGAATATGGCGTTCAAGGCTGGTGTTATTGCTTGGCTCAAGAACGCAGAAACATATAAATGCAAATTTATATTTTATAAGTCGACGCCATTGACAGATAACCTCAGAAGATAATAGGCTCCCCTCTTAGAAAAATCGCAATAATATTAGCTCCAACTTTCATAATCTCTCATACAGGCCTATCTGCTTACTGTTCTGCACGCCATGATATCTTTTTCTTCTTATTTATTTTCGCGTTAGAATTTACAGTACTAAACGAAAGATGGTTGAGGCGATTGTGATTTTACTATGGGACATAAATGTCGGCTGCAAAGCTAGTGAAGTTTTTTCTTTCTTTTATAGATAGACCGATAGATAAATATATCGATAGCTAGACAAGTAGATTGATAAATAGGGACATAGATATATTCATAAACCCTGTATATTCATAGCTTGTTATTGTATGTAGTTAATCAGTTTACGACATCTTAATCATTCTCTATTGATATACAGGTTATCTAAAATATAAAATTACTTTTACTTTATAATTGCTTACTGTGAAAGTAGGTTAAATATATGAAGACATGTTAAACAATTTTGTTTACGACGACTGGTGTTATTAGCAAAGGTACGTACACAGACAGACTCATAAACTGGCGCGCGCACCCACGCCTACACACACACAAAGACACACAGTATCGAAGCGTTTCCGATTTCTAGTGCAACAAGCGTATGTACAAAAACGCTGATTTCCCTTCCAATGTGTTTAGTCTCTCAGAAGGAACGCCGTTGCAAGCCAATTAAAGACAGTAAATATTAAATTCAAATTTTGGTTCTAAGCCAGGAATTTCGAGGCACGGATTAAGTCGATCACATCCACCCTAGTGATCAACTGGTACTTATTCTTTCAACCCCGAAAGGATGAAAAGCAAAGTGGAGTTCAATTTAGAACTCAGAACGTAAATACAAACGAAAAGCTTGTAAGCTTTTCGCCGGGTTTACTAACGATTCTGCCAGCTCGCCGCCTCAAAGACAGCTAAAATTGATGCCGTTTCTCTAAAAATGTTAACGATTGCAGAGAAATAAAAAAAAGTATCATAGACATTTAGAGAATTCTAGTCAAACGACGGTCCTGGAGTAATGAATTAAGGTGGCCCGGCTTTTGTGGAGTAGAGAAACCTGGTGGATATATGGGGGATGAAAAAACGAGGGGCATGTGAACCGGTGGACGGGCAAGGAGAGAAAATACATATGTAGAGCATTATTAAATGCACTTCGTGAGTTCAAATGTCACCGAGATCGACTTTGCCTTTCCTCATGTCGGCATCGATAAAATCAATATCAGCTGAGCACTGAAATCGATGTAATCAACTTCACCGAAAATTTCAGTCCTTGAGCCTGTATTAGAAAGAATTATTAAAGGCACTCAGCCAGTCATGTATTTATTCTTCATTGGGTAAAGATGCGTGGGCTAGTGGTTAGCGTTTTTAGCTCACGATCTTCAGGTCTTGTGTTCAGTTCCCGGCGCTGCGTCGACTTTGATGAAGACACTTTATTTCACATTGTTTCAGTACACTCAGCTGACAAAAATAAGTAGTACTCGTATTTCAAAAATGCCAGTCTTGTCCCTGATAACTACGTTACGGGTCCACGTTGAGTGCTCGATTTTGTACTCAGCTACGTGCGCAATAGTTCCAGGACCAGGATCAACTGGAACGCACATCATCATACCAGACAGAATGCCAGTTACTTTTAACAATTTACAAGCCGTTTAATGTAATGCACAGTAGCTTATTAAGCCGATCTAGCGGTGGATATCTCTGGAATTCCCACACTGCTTTATCCAACAACAATTGTTTCATCCGACATGATGAGTATAACACACAGTTTCCCTTGTCTCAAGGGCAGGCTGCATACCTTGTAACATGGTAGACTGACAGGCCACTAGACTGGCTTAAATAAACGACTGTATGGTAAGGAGCTTGTCACCCAAACAACTCGGAGAAGAGTCTTCTACAATAGCCTCGGGACCACAAAAGCCTTGTGAGTAGATACGGTGGACGGAAATTGAAAGAAGCCTTTCTTGTGTGTGTGCGTGTGTGTGTGTGCCTACATATGCATACATACATGCAAACACACAGAGATACACATATATACACATGCATATATATATATATATATATATATATATAATATATATATATATATATATATATATATATATAATATATATATGTATATATATATACAAATGTCTGTGTGTGTGTGCGTTTGTTTTTGTTTCTACTGTACTTGTGACCCGCAACCACTTGATAAACTGTGTTGGTCTATTTGCATGGTCGTAACTTAGCGGTTCGGCAGTAACGTCCGCGAGAGAATAAATGCCAGGCTTAAAGAAAAAGGGTCTGGAAGTGATTTGTTCGACTCCATGTTGAGGCATAGCCTCACACTAATGATTGAAATGCGTATAGAAGAAAAGAACATAATATATATGTAACTATCTGTCAATCTGTCTGTCTATCTATCTATCTATCTATCTATCTATCTATCTATCTACCTATCTATCTATCTGTCTGTCTGTCTATCTATCTATCTATCTATCTATCTGTCTGTCTGTCTGTCTGTCTGTCTGTCTGTCTGTTTCTCTGTGTGTCTGGCTTTTAAACTCGCCAAATTTAAATACTATTGAATCCTATATTTGGAACGTTTTTGAAAGGGAGCCTAATCGACTTACAATACCTTAACCTCACTAAAGTTTGCCATTGAACAAATGAATAAAAGCCATATAATGCAGATATGTTAACGATGTCGGTCCAGCATTGAAATTGTCGTCAAAGACGAAGGTAGATGCACAAAATAGTCTCATAAGAATGCGCATCAAGAACATGCGGACTATTTTTTTTTATTAATTCACATTTGGTTTTGTTAGAGTTCTGTTTTTAATTCACCTAATATGTCCGCAAGGAACTCTCTCTTTCTCTCCCTCTCTGTCCATTTCTCTCTGTTAACCTGCATATGTACATATGTACGTATATATGCATGTGTGAGTGCATGTATGATTCTGTGTATGTACATATTTAAATATACGTATGTGTTTATATAGGTAAATATTTGTATATATCGTTATATATATATGGATATATGTGTGTATGTATTTTTATTTGTGTGTATGTACGTATAACATAACTATAATTTACTATTAGCTCGTGATGTCTTATTGACTGTCTGGGTCATTTACACTAAATCGGAATGGTTTGCCATTCCTATGTATACAGCCAACATTCAAACATATTTTTTCTGTTTTTTTTTTACTTCTTTATTTATTTTTTAAACATTTTCAAATATTTCTGAAATTTGAATAACGCAATTAATTAGATTTATTTAAATTATAAAGGAAACTGTAAATTACTCATTAATATAAAAAAAAAAAATGGTTACTTAAAAATTGCGTTTCGAAGCTGTAAACAACATGAAAGCCAAATTTATATTGTATATTTGTGTGGTTCTGTGATCAGTAACTAATATTGCAGTAGCAATTATGAAGACACTATTTTTAGGTGAAACGAACTAATGATTTATAACAAAGACGAAATGTCGCCAGTTTAAATGATATATAAACGTAGAATAATTTAAACTATATGATATAACGCATCACTTTTTATCAAATACTGTCTTTTTGATTTTTCTTTTTTACTGAATAGCTCTGATAGATAGATAGATAGATAGATAGATAGATAGATAGATAGATAGATAGATAGATAGATAGATAGATAGATAAGTATAGAGAGATAGAGAGATAGATAGATAAATAGATAGATAGATAGATAGATAGATAGATAGATAGATAGATAGATAGATAGATATTTTAGTGGAGGTTTTCTGATGGGAAAAAAACCCAAGGCACGCTATGTTCAGAAGGAATTTTTACCTTGTTCAGTAACAACGCAGTAGTGATTAAATGGTTTTCTGGTATCTTTGTAGACATACATTGGCCTCCCAGTAAATACGTCATACATCGAATGTCCAAGTGCACCATAGTCTTGATAGTCCATCCTGATATCTAATGTTCTCTGACAATGGTTCTCCTCTATGATCTGAGACATAGTTTCGAAACCGTCGTGTAAATTATGCGGTCCTTATAGCTTCTGAACATTTAGAATAGTTTTTCCTCTTTGATATACTGGATGCATATCAACCTAAAGCTTCTCATTCCATTACCCGAATTTTCTGAAAGAAATGTTCTTGCAATTTCTAAGTTAATGTGTTCCGTCATGTGGCAAAAAGTACTGTATGCTTTCTTTAAAATCCCCATTCCTTTACGCATAACATACATACGTACACACACACACACACACACACACACACACACACACACACACACACACACACACACACACATACAAACATATATGGATGTATTTGTGTGTCTGTCTTTGTCCCCCACCCACCATCGCTTGACAACCGATGTTGCGGTGTTTACGTCTGTCCCCGTAACATTAGCGGCTCGGCAAAAGAGAAGGATAAAATAAGTACTAGAATGACAAGCAATAATTCTGGGGTCGATTTCTTCGAATAAAAGCGGTGCTCCAGCATGGCTGCAGTCAAATGACTGAAAGAAACAACATATATATATATATATATGTGTATGTGTGTGTGTGTGTGTGTGTGTGTGTGTGTGTGTGTGTATGTATGTTTGTGTGTGTATTTACTGAATGTACAACTTTTTTTTTATTCCCTCTCTGTTCATTTTCTCTTATTCCTTTCTGTTAAAGTGCGTAGTCCCGAACCGTAAAAGACTTTTTTCATTTTCCCGAACGTCAAACTAATACACTTGTTTGTTGTTCAGACACCTGTCTTCGTCTTTTGGTTCTCTATAAATTTCAACTATATATTTATTCTTTTACTTGTTTCAGTCATTTGACTGCGGTCATGCTGGAGTACCGCCTTTAGACGAGCAAATTGACCCTCAGAGCGTATTCTTTGTAAGCCTAGCACTTATTCTATCGGTCTCTTAGGCGGAAGCGCTAAGTAACGGGGACATAAACACAACAACATTGGTTGTCAACCGATGGTGCGGACAAACACAGACACCCACAAACATATATACATACATACATGTATATGTACATATGTGTGTGTGTGTGTGTGTGTATGTGTGTTCGTGGTCTGTATGTGAGTGTGTATGTGTCTATGTATGTATGTATATATATATATATATATATATAATATAGGATAAATTCTTTATAAGAATTTATCAAGTAGTCAGTGTGAAAAAACCTCAAAATGAAAAAATAACGAAAAATTTTCGTAATGAAAAAATTCATCATTTCATCATCAATATAAATACTTATATATAAAGGGCATTAACTGTGTATTAATGCCTCACGCTTCGAGGGACTAAATAAGTCAAAAACTACCAAAAGAATAAGCAACATATTTACTGAAAGCGAGGGAATGCAGATTTCAAAATGTATCTCTTAAAAACATTTAACTCAACGGTAGACCACTGGTTTCTCAATCAAATACTGAAAAACTGTGAAGTAATCTGTATTCTTTTGTTCATCAGTACACGTATGGTCAAGATACTTAAAGAATAAACAAGAATCAACCTACCACGATGTAGCCATCACAGTACGACGACTTTCGTTCATGATTATATATCCATGAAATAGATTTGAATTTATCCAGTTGCATCTCAGTAACATGTGCTTATACGGTATAATATTCTGCATTCCCTCGCTTTCAGTAAATATGTTGCTTATTCTTTCGGTATTTTTTGACATATTTAGTCCCTCGAAGCGTGAGGCATTAATACACAGTTAATGCCCTTTATATATAAGTGTATATATATATATATATATATATATATATATATATATATATATATATATATATATATATATATATATATATATATATATATATATATAAGGCGTATTTTATGGTTTCTTGGTTCAATATTGATTTTATTAGAGGAATTTGACATTGTTGTAGCTTCTTATAATGTATTCTGATCTTATATTTAAATCTATTTTATTGTATCATTATTACATTGTTATTCATGCATTATACCTGTCTCAGTCATATGCCTCTTTTTATACTTTTGTCGTGAAACACAAATCTAATATTTTCATTCTTCGTTCGTTATTCATCTTTGAATCTAATTGTTAATTAACATTGCATTTGACCAGGATCTCCGGAGTCCATTATCATAAGTTTAAAATATATTCTGTCACAACTCTTTTCAAGTAAACTTACACCATTTACAGTTTTAGTTTCTTGGTTGGCGTTGATGTTGGCACAGTTGCGAAGTTTCTGTATTCTTCCTTCTGTATTCTTCCTTCTTTTCATTCTCTTCCTCTTTGCATTCCCCCACTTTCAGGTAATTATGGAGCTTTACCTATGCATGTATTCATAGTTATTTCATAAGTTCTGTGATAATCTTATGCAAACATGTTATCGGATTTAGGAATATAAATTCAACTGATTTTGTTGTGACTGTGGCTTAAAATAAATAACCCTGACGTACACCCCTCGTAACATCTTGTGAACACTGACATAGTGATTAGAATTTCAATAATCGCGTATATACGTGTACGATACACTGTAGCCGTACGAAATAAGTTTGTAGGTCAGGTCATACATAAATAAATTATGGCATTTAATCTGTTGGATTTAAGCAATGCTTAGAATACTGTGATGAAGAAAGTAATGAATAAATTTGTAGAAAATATTGGTTTCAACTTTCGATACAAAGCTAGCGATATCGATGGCATGAATCAAGTCGATGACATCGAACGCAGAGCTCGAGTAAAATTTATTTTATCGATCTCTAAACGATGAAAAGCAATGCTACACTTGGCGGAATTTGACCTCAGAACACGAACGAAATGCAGTTAAGCATTTTAGTCGATGTGCTAACCATTCTGTTCGCTCCTGCTGCATTTTCGGGGCAGGTGTAACTGGAACTTTTTTTATCGACCTCAAATTGATAAAAGGCAAACTCGACCTTGGAAGTATCCGAATTCAGAAGGCAAAGAAAGACGAAATGCAGCTAAGCATTTTGCTACGGATTTTCCATGATCGCCTTGAAGTGAAAGTATAAAGTGTTAAAATACATCTCGATGTGAACTAGTGTAATGAAACAGATATTGATGTATTTCTGCAGGATCATTATGCTAATAAACTCACGCAGTGGTTATCTTTCACCACTTTATTATTTGTGTGACAATTGGTTAATCATTTAACTAGTAATATAACATATCTTCTTATTCAATCAGTTATGTTTTCCAAAATCTGTTCAGCGCCATTTGTGACTTCTTTAATAGTATAACGGCCTAGTATTTTCAGCATGGCTTCTTTCTGATGCCCGTAAAACACGGTGGTTGCTTGTCCATATGATTTTATTCTAAGTATGGAGAGCGAATGTATTGAACTATGGATAACTCAGAAACAATATTGTTCCTTCTGCCACGAATAGGAAAATATATAAGGAACATTTATATAAATATAAAAATTCTTTCATAAGAGAGACATAACCCGAACAAAAAGGTGAATGGAAAAGGTGAATGCACAAAATCACAAATATACACACACACGCACCCTCATACACATACACACACACGCACCCTCATACACATACACACACACGGATGCGCATGCGCGCACACAAACACATACACACACACGCACACACACACACACACAGACACGCGCGCGCGCGGACCATATAGATACCTGTTTATATGTGTGTATATAATTCATACATATATATACAACATATATATCGGACAACTGCTTCAAAACCACTAGCTTCTATATATAAATTACAAATTTACATCAGTATGAATTGATGCACTTGGCTTTGTGATTAAAAGACTAACTGATAATCAGGTTAAGCTGGGGTTTTCAAAACAGGAAGCAAACCAAGCAACTTGCATATTACAAATACAATTTGTTAACGGAACAGTAAGATTTTAAAATGTCAAATATAAAATGTTACAGTGTTTTCATTATCAACATTCCGACGATCGACGGAGCTTTGTATCTTTGTTAGAAACCAGGTCCCTCTACAGGGCAAGAACATAAATAATTAAAAGCGGAAAACAACATAAATACATATTTATATGTATATATACATACATATAAACAGGTAAGTATATATTTATATATATATATATATATATATATATATATATATATATATATATATAACATAAATAATATATATATATATGTGTGTGTGTGTGTGTGTTTGGGTGTGTATGTATAATTATGTACATGTTGTGAATGTATATATATATATATATATATATACACACGCGCTGACAACATGTACTTATTTATGTGTGCGGACATATCGGAGCATCTGCGTGTGTATCATTTGTGTTCGTGTGTGCGAATGCATATTTATTACGTATGTGTCGGCGGAAATGAATTTCAGGCCACGTGAGTTGTTCATATCTATGGCTTTATATTGGTGTTTATTCAAATGAAGAAATGACATTTTGTCTTTGAGAATCTGTATAAAAGATTAAGAACAAACCCACAAAGGTGGCGTAGTCTCTTGGAAAGAGAGCATATACTTCTCACAATACTATTAATCTATTTTACATTCTGCTTCAGTGGTATATTATACAAGAAAAAGAAAAAAAAAACGCATAAGAATCACCAAACATTATCTTAATATCATGCACATTGGATTGTAGTTGCTTCGGCTGGTAGCCTTATATTTTCGATTATATAATACAGATAACATACACAAAATACTAGACATAGCTGCACTACGTTTATCAAAGATATTTGATTCTTTGTTATATATTCTACTAGACACTACGTGAAACCGTGTTTTCGTTGTGTTTTTAATACAATCTTCATTTATATGGAGATTCTATATCAACACACATGCACGCACATACACACACACACATACACTCACACACAAATACACATATATTGTAACACGTTTAAGTTTTTTTATACAACAATTAATATATATTATTAAGGCGGCCATCTGGCAGAATCGTTAGCATGCCTGTTACTATATTGTCCCCTATAATTAGGAACCAAAGCCACATAAAGACACACACTCAGATATATAAATCCCGCGAAATTGTAATGCCCTTTTGAAAGTTAACAAATGAGGAATTAGTGACGAATTTTCTGTAGCTGTAAAATTGTCCATTTGTTTTGTTCTTGTTAAATTTGTGTAATAATTACATATATAATTTTTGAAACGTATATAAATATATATATATGTGTATATGTCTGTGTATGTGTGTATATATATATATATATATATATATATATATATATATATATATATATATATATATATATATATATATATATATATATATATATATATATATATATACATATATATATATATATATATATATATATATATATATATATATATATATATATATATATATATATATATATGTATATATATATATGTTGTTTCAGTTTCCGTTTAACAAATCCACCCACAAGACTTTCGTCGACCGGTGTCTATAGTAGAAGACACTCACCCAAGATGCCGCACAGTGGGAGTAAATACGGAACCATGCGGTTGCACAGCAAGCTTCTTGCCTCACTGCTACACCTGAGCCTATACATGCTCACCTGTACATATTGAAATATTTATCTCCGTCTATGTTTCTCTCTGTCTGTCTTTCACTCTCTCTTTCTCTCTCTCTCTCTCTCTCTCTCTCTCTCTCTCTCTATCTATCTATCTATCTATATCTATATATAACTATTTGACTCAATTTCAAATTTTTCAAGTTACTAATCAGACCGTTTTGTATACGAATACATCTATGTTAACAATGTGACTGAAGATAGAAAAAATTATTATGGTTGTATATGCGTATTTTAAGTGTTCTTAATCCTTCTCAGCGCCGCATCCAACCCATTAACCATCCACGAACACTTTGCTTAAAAAGCTATCAAAGATGGTTGTGTAACTCAATTGGCTAAATCAATTTTGAATATTAAAGGTATTCCTGGCAACTGGTACGTAGATCTCAATTGCTTGTGAGAATACCATATTTCGTAATGACATCATAATATAGTACCCTGCATATTAATGTTTATAACTCAATAATGTGTCTCTGCTGCAATGGTAGAGTAGCTCAATTCCTTTTTACAGTTATGTCTACAAACTTTCTATTCAAATTTGAGCCAGCACTGAAAGTTTCGATGATTTGTATACGAATAGTTGGATGTAAACAACGCGATCGAACATAGAAAAATAAGAAATGCATGTAGATGCATATCTCAGGAGTAGTTGCTCACTCTTCAGCTACACACCCAAACCATTAACCTTCCACGTGTATTAACCACTTGTCAGGAATGTGTTTAATACGCAAATTGGTTGCATAACGAAATATGGTGTTTCTATCAGTGATTAGTGTTAACTAATAAACGTAAATGTTGCACTGAAACATCCTTTTGGGTAGAAAACGTCGACATCTGCTGAAGTGGCTCGAGCCTACACATTCTGTAAGTGTGCAGAAGTGGCTGTGTGGTACGTAGCTTGCTTACGAACCACATAATTCCGGGTTCAGTCCGACTGCGTGCCACCTTGGGCAAGTGTCTTTTACTATAGCATCGGGCCGACCAAAACCTTGTGAGTGGATTTGGTAGACGGAAACTAAAAGAGGCTCGTCGTTTATATATGTATATGTATATGTGTATATGTATATATGTATATGTGTGTGTGCGTGAGTTTGTGTGCCTGCGTTTGTCCCCCCCCCCCAACATCGCTTGACAACCGATGCTGGTGTGTTTAGGTCCCCGTAACTTAGCGCTTCGGCAAAAGAGACCGATAGAATAAGTACTAGGCTTACAAAGAAGAAGTCCTGGGGTCGATTTGCTCCAGCATGGCCGCAGTCAAAAGGCTGAAAAACGCCTCTTATCAGCGTGTATCGTATATTCTTGCTCTTATAAGAATTTATAAGGTTTGGAGGGAATCTGGAATACTCCTTTTTTATCAATAGTTATCGAAACAGAAAAAAAAAAACTATAAATAATAAATAGCATGTAAATATTTGGTTGTAAAACCCTTTTCGATACAAAAATTCCAAGGCTGACCGTTGTATCCTGTGGTTACGACAGACATTTTTCCATGGCACGAAATGAATCCTTCGAATTTCTTAGAGAAAAAAGTTTTTCATAGTCAACCTTCGACATTTTCAATCCAAAACTGTTCTATTCGATATATATATTCATATATTGAGTAAAAGGCGGCAGTCGGAGTTCTCAATATACAATATTTGTGCACCACTTCATACACTTTATACACACACACACACATACATACACATACATACATACACATACATACACATATATATTTGACTAAGGTATATATAATGATGTGACAATCATGTGCTGGAATATATGTCTATATCTATATCTATCTATCTATCTATCTACCTATCTATCTATCTATCTATCTATCTATCTATCTATCTATCTATCTATCTATCTATCTATCTATTTATCTATCTATCTATATCTATATCGATATCTATATATATATATATATATATATATATATATATATATATATATATATGCATATAGTCATAGCGAGCGATTTGATTACAGTATCTGAGTTATCTCGTTTGTCTATGACTTCTGGATGTTTTTACACCAGTCATACTGACGAAAACGTTTTCTCTTACACCTATAAATCGCAACCTGCCCACGAACTAGCAATGCACATAACTCTTGCATGTGTGTTCGATAGTATTTATATTCCCCTGTCTCCTTTCAGTCACATTTGACTATGTATGTATGCATATATATATATATATATATATATATATGTGTGTGTGTGTGTGTGTGTGTGTGTGTGTGTGTGTGTCTGTGTATGTGTGTGTGTGTGTGTGTGTGTATACAGACATATCTACCTACCTACCTACATACATACATATATTGTATATATACTTATGTTTTGAGTTGTATATTCACTGTTTGCATGGCCAAACCTATATGTATAATTTCTTTTATTAAAATGCAGCAGACCCCACCAAGCTGCAGTAGGTGCTAAATTATTAGATAGCTCACTTGTTCTGAATATGATTTATCTGTAAACGTTAAGCCATAATAAAGTTTTCATTGATGCTTATATTTTTTGGCTTCTTAACATATTAGAACATATTAAAACGTCCAAAACCGCTATGAATGTGACGAACATTTAATTCCAATATCCGCAAGAAGTGAATAATGCTAACACAGAGATAACGTTTGAAACAAGTGAAAATTTCTAGTAAAAAAGAGGGAAAATGGCTCACCCTACTGTATTTTAAAACGAAAACAAAACAATACCAAAAAATACCATTTTAAGGAATTAAAAGAACATTATTGAAAGAGTTTGTTGTAAATGTCAAGATTGTTGGTTGAAAAATAAATCTCTTGTAGCTCAGGCTTCAGTGATTAAAAACAAGTGAGAAAGTATTTTTTTAATAGAGTCTTTTGAAATAAGATTAATGGACTATGGCATTAGATTTTATACCTTAGAAATTAATGCCTGGCTAAAATACTGTCACAACAGATGATGAACAAAAACGAAAGAGAAAAACAAAAACAAAAACAATTATATCAATCTTCTTTCTGGCAGACTGATGCTGATGATAGTATCCTTCAGTCAACTATACGACCGCCACCCTCTTATTAATTTTGTTCTTGAAGACCCCCATAAAACTACGAGGTCGATTTGGTTTCTGAAAAGAACGGACAATGACGTGTCTGAAAATGGATGGCTTCTCTGAAGAGATACTGATATGCTGAGACAAGACATTAAAATATTGCACTAGACAAATTGCTACATGAAAGGCTATTTGGTATTTTATTCTACAAGAGCATTATGATTATTTATATTTTATTTGATTTTATTTAGCCCCAGGTCAACTCTGATCAAGGAAACCTATGATCTAAGTGATTCAAGCCCTTCATATTGATTACATTATATTTTCTGTCCACCTTTGTTAACAAAAGTGCAGTAAATTTTGTGTTAACTTTAGTGATAGTTTTAACTGAAAGAGTTACTGCTTATTGGCCCCTTTGTTCCTTTGCCATTGGATTGTATAACTAACCGCAGTAATGATGTTGGTTTTCAATTAAATACATTAGGTGCGAAATATAGTTGTTAAAATATCTGCTGATCAGAATTCTTCGAACTTTGCCTCTGCCAAACATTATCAAATATTAATCTAATTTTCGAGTGAAGATTAGAAATGCATACATGGTTTCAGTAACGGAGAACTTTAGGTAACTAGAATTAGTCGTTTGAAGCAACATTTGTTGACCTCATAAAAGCTTCCAATATGTTTCAAAGAATAAAGAATAAAGATCATTTAATATATTTTTCGAATCATCAGATACATTTGTAATTTTTTGTTTCTCGTTTTGGATGAAGGACCGAGTTCGATAAAATAAGTACAAGGTGAGCACCAAAGTCGACTTAGTCTGCTTATCACCTCCCTCAAAATGCAAGAGAACTATTGCAGGCAATCATGTTTTCCTGTGTACACAGACGCACTTGTACATGTGTGTATGGATATATATATATGTGTGTGTGTGTGTGTGTGTGTGTGTGTGATGATTGATTTATTTTGAGAGACGATAGCTGTCCTATCAACACACACACCATACCCCATCACACAGCACAATCACTCCGTTGATGAACACTTAAATGACTTTAAAGACCAGCTGCTGACTGACAGGGTTTAAAACACAAGTGACAGATATTATTCAAGTTTCTTCTATATCTTTGCTCTTTGGAATCCGATTCTGAAGGAATGTTTTGTGAACTAGCATATGTCTTTTAAGTTCACATATTGTCTTACAAGTTTTTTGACGTATGACACAGGTCGTAAGAAGTGGTTGACGTCCGAGACCATTACCTATCTAGGCATTACGATTTTCATGTAACTGCATATTGTTACGACGACGAGGGTTCCAGTTGACCCAAACAACGGAACAGCCTGCTCGTGAAATTAACGTACAAGTGGCTGAGCACTCCACAGACACGTGCACTCTTAACGTAGTTCTCGGGGAGATTCAACGTGACAATGTTTGAAATACATGTACAGCAGAAATGGGAAGAAAGGGTAAGAGAAAATGAAGGTGAAAAAGTACAACAGGGTTCGCTATCACCCACTGCTGGAGCATCGTATAGTTTTAGGTGTTTTTGCTCAATAAACACTCACAACGCCCGGTCTGAGAATCGAAACCGCGATCACACGACTGCAATTCCGCTGCCCTAACCACTGGGTCACTGCGCCTCTCTCTCTCTCTCTCTCTCTCTCTCTCTCTCTCTCTCTCTCTCTCTCTCTACATATATATATATATATATATATATATATATATATATATATATATATATATATATATATATATATATATAAATGTTAAAGAGGACAATAAACATTAATGTAAGTCAAACATCGCAAGTCATATACAATTTTATTATTGGAAAAAATTCACAGTCTTACAACTGTTTCTGGCATATCTCCGAGCATGGGGTATTCCGTCATCAGAGACAAATGGGGAAAATGAGAATGGTATATATTAATGAGATGACGGCATAGAGAAAGAGAGGAATAGAATAAAGAGATGGAAGCAAAGCAGAACAATTTTTTTTAAAGTTCACTGTTCAAATTTGTGACGTTATGGAAACAAGACCATAAGTCTTTAGTGCAATCCTGCGTAGATCCTTGTGGGTTAAAATCCTAATATAGTAGAGATCCAGAGAAAAAAGACGCGAACATTTCAACGTTCAATATGTATGTGTATGTGTGTGTGCATGTGCTTGTGTCTGTATGTATGCATGTCTATCTTTATCTATCTATCTATCTATCTATCTATCTATCTATCTATCTATCTATCTATCTATCTATCTGTCTATCTATTTATCAATCTATATATATATATTGTAAAACAGAAAGTCGAGGAAGCAATTTGTTGGTATTGTTGACAGAGCAGTTATTTGTCTCTGATCGTTTAGCAGTTAACAATCAATAACCAATTATCACTAGATATTATATCGATCGTCGACCATGTCATCAGATGAGGTATAATGCTTATCGAATACTGACCCAACCGTAATGAAATAACCAAAATAATAACAATCTGTCTTCTTTGAAACTAAACGTCCCTCGTCTTCCATTGTGTTGTACACAGCACTAACGTATATGTCTGATTCACTAGCCGCATCATATCAATGCAGAAGTTTATCAAGGTTTCTGCTCCAGAATTATAAATGGTTAGTTAGCAGCACGTCTTGCGCAATTATTTGAACACAAACACATATCCAGTTACACACACACACATACACTCACTACCTCGCATTCGTTCATTCATTCATTCATTTATTCATTCATTCGTTCGTTCACACATACACACTCACACGCACACACACATACACTGACAGTATTCCAGTTTCAGTTCAAGCCGGAGTTTCATTGGTAAAACACACTGAGCTCTCATAGTGCATAACTACCACACAACGTCAGTTGATGAAAACTCCTTGTATAGTCTCTCACTCATTTTCCCTTTCTCTCTCTCTCTCTCTCTCTCTCTCTCTCTCTCTCTCTCACACACCTCTGTATATATAACATACGAGGGTGAGTCAAAAAATAATCCCGTAAAATTCTGTTGACTGTTCTTTGAGCCACTTCTTCACTACAATTTTCACCTCCTCGTCACTGGAATAACGTTTACCTTTCAAGCCCTCTTTCATGGGACCGAAGAGATGATAGTCCAGTGACGAGGAAGTGAAAACTGTAGTGAAGAAGTGCCTCAAAGAACAGTCAACAGAGTTTTACGGGGCAGGGATACATGCTTTCATTGGAAGGTGGAACATTGCTATTGAGAGAAACGGTGACTATGTTGAGAAGTAGGGACGTGATCCACAGAGGACCAGCTTCATTTTGATATATGATACATGTTCCTGTGTTGGTAATTATACCTGCCCTACACAAAATGGCATTAACGTTTGACTTAACCTCGTAGTTCTCTGGGATATTCAACGCTATAAAGAATGTGACAAGGTTGGCCCTTGAAATTCGGGTACTTCTCGTTTGTGCCAGCTGAGTGAACCGGAGTAAATAGAAGCTAATTGTTTTGCTCAAGGACACAATGTGCCGCTGGGAATAAAACTCACAAGCTTACGATCGTCAGCCGAATACCCTAACACCAAAACAATGCGCCTTTACTCCGGAAGAATAAAAAAGATAATGAATGCGCCATTTCAAACATTTCAATTCCAGAAACATTGAGGATATCGCAAAATGAATCTCTCCGCTGAATTAATCAGGTATAAAAGATGTTGTCATAGATGAAGGATTGTCTTCTAATCAAATGACAAAAGAACTGAAGAAAGGATCACATTTAAGGTCTCACCCAAAGGAAGAGTCTTGAGAATTACTGAGCTTTGACAAAATATTTTCCGTTAAATTATATAGTAGCTAGGATGATAGGATTTTTGTTATGGACTTGATGTAAGTTGATTATGACATATATCTGAGAGACAAATTCAAGAATAATTCTCTGTTACAATAGGAACATTCCAATTTCTATGCATATAAATTTGACACGTGCAATTCTTTTTTGTCTTGGGGTTTACGGTCAAACACAAGAGTATTATTATAGTAGACTATCTCCGTAGCCATGGGGCTATGAAAAAGATACAAAGCCCAGCACCACCACCGGCTCATACTACACATCTGTGTAATTTTTCGCACAATTCCACTGTTATATCGCACATTCGGATGACCTGTACTCAAGTACCCCGATGGTAGATGTTGTGTCGACGCCCCCAGACGATGAATTAGGCTAGCCCAATACGTAGATATAGAGGAAGAAGTCTTGAGGTCGGGGTAGTTGATTAGAGGTCATCCGAAGATGTGATATAACAGTGGAATTGCGCGAAAAAGTACACAGACTTGTAGAATGATCTAGTGGTGATGCTGGGCTTCGTATTTTTCATAGCTCCCATGGTTACCGAGATAATCTACTATAATAATTCTCTTGTGTTTATGAATGAGAAAGGAAGGGGTGATAGATGAATAAGGAAGGAAGTTGTGATGTCACACTTGGTAGTTTGATGATGAAAATTGTACGCTGAAAAATAAATCAAACGGACTTTCAACTTTGTGTGAATATATGTGTGTGTATGTAAAAGGGGGTATGTGAATGTGTGTGTGTGTGCGTGTGTGTGTGTACGCGTGTGCGCGTGCAATGGAAGTGGGATGGCTTATCTTCGTTCACTTAATATTTGGGTTTATTTTTTGATTTTCTTGAATGTTGGTCTTTTTTTTGTTGGTTAGTTATGTTTAACGTTTTGACAGAAAAAAAGTCATTGATAAATTGTTTTTTAACGTAAGCGTGATCAAATTAGTCGAATGCTTACACAGAGAAGGTTTTACAGCCACGTCATCCAAACGGATCAGGTGAAACCGCGCTTAGCTGCTAGTATTATATAAAGTTCTGTATGATGCTATGCTTTAATGAAATTAACTGTTAACAATGGCAGCGAAGTCCGAGAATAGTATCGTAAACATGCAATCATCTTAATTTAAAACTACGTCTGTGAAGTGTTTGTTAAAACTTGATCTTATGAGAAACAAGATTGCCTCAAATGAAATGAAAATGTCGTTGAAGATTTTTCTATGTTAATGAGATAGTTTTTATATTTTCTGTACTGAATTTACGACAGAGTCGCTCTAACCCAAGGTCTTCTGTCAAAAACATTTGATTATTAATGGAATGGAAATATGGTAGAGAGTTAAATATATTTAAAGGTTCATAGAGCAAAGCTGCAAGTATTATATGGAGAATAAAAATCTAATATAGAATTGCATTCCTAGCTGTGCGTTGTCGTATAAGGAAAAAACAATTTTGTTTTATTCAGAATTCCTCCACACTTATATTCTACACGTACTAAGGTATATATTTCGAAGAAAAGTACACAAATAACTTGCACAGGTATTGTCGAATATTGATAATGCTCACGGAACCTTCATCTGGGAAAGTAAAAGCAAACACTGGGTGATGTAAATATGAAACTAAACGTGTGTGTGATTTGTTTCCCATCATTCACTTTGAATGTGTATATCGATCGGAAATCAATGTTTACACGAGTAAAGATTGGAAGAGATAGCTATGTATCAATGTACGTATGCAGACACAGACCCCCCCACACACACACACGTGTGTGTGTGTATATGTGTGTGTGCGCGTGTATGTATATATATATATACACATATATATGTATATATATATATATATATATATATATATATATATATATATATATATATATATATATATATATATATATATATATATATGTATACATTTATAGATGTATATAGATGTGTGTATGTACGTATGTCTGTCTGTATGTATATATGTACATAGGCATGAGAGAGAGAGAGAGAGAGAGAGAGAGAGAGATTCATAAATAAATTGAGTCTACAGTAATCTAGTGTTTACGTTAAGTGGTATTGATGTTATTAGTAAATAGATTTGAAATTAACTTGCAAGGATATCTTCCTCGTCTCGAACCCGTTTTGGATTTCAGTACATACGCAGATACACGCTTAGATACATGCATACATACATACATATATATATATATAAAACACACATACACACATAGCTTTACATACATATACATACAGACACATGTATATTATATATATTATATATATTTTATACATATGTGTGTATATAACATGTTCATAAGCATGTGATAGCATGTAAAAGATTGTGTCTGCTCGTATTTATCTGTGGGAGTGTATAACAAGTGTCCCGGACGTAAAATTACTATGAGGCAGAAAGCAAACAGAGGGAAAATAAATGTACTTTGAAGAAAATATCTTTACTTAGTAGATTGGTTTCGTTTATTTCTATTTTCTTATTGTCATTTTATGTCTAAGTGTGAGCGCTATTGTGAGACTTTAACGATGCTTTACATAAGATAAATAAAAAAAAGAAGTGAACAAGAAAAAGCAATACTCTAAGTAGGCTTATAATTTCAACAAAACACATTATGATATTATTTCGTCTATTATTGGTAGACTGGCAAAGATCATTTCGAATTAGCTGGAATATATTCTTTATATTTGTTAATGTAAATAGGATATCAGAGACTTTCTCACGTGCTGGCCTACATATTCATGGAAGCATATATATATATATATATATATATATATATATATACATATTTGTTTTGCAAGATTTTTTATGTGAAATCGTGTGTTGAAACAGATGTTGTTGTACTTGGGGATGGTCATATTGCCAGTTTAGCCAATAAAAACACACGCACTGTATATTTGGTGTTAATTTTTTTTTTTTTTCAGCTTTATATTACATTAATCTTAATCTTAATCTTATTTCGGCCAGAGTTCTTTCGTCACACTTCTGTGACCTCATCAGTGGTCCTTTGTTTCCTTCTTTCTTATGTGTGTCTCACCTTGCTAACTATCAGCCATTTTGTATTTTGTATTCCTATTGTATGTGTCTACGCATGCGTGTCCATCAATGTGTCTGTGTCTTTTGTAAGTGCATGTGTGTATGGGGAGTGTCTGTATCACCTATATTCTCTGTTAATACGTGTTCATTTGTATTAGTTTTTATTTATTTATATGTTCATGTGTGTGTGTGTGTGTGTTTTTTTTTTGTTTTTTTTTAATGTGTTTAATTAAATTTTGTTAACGTATGTAGTATTTAATTCCATTTGTTTATCTATGTATTGTATTATACTTTGTTCCTATTATTGGTTTATGGGTAACATGTTGTCACATGCTGTGGTTTGTTAGTGGCGTATGTTAGTGTTCCATTCTAGTTTCCTATTCAGGCTAGGTTTCCCTTCTATTATGTGTGTAGCTTCAGTAATTTGTCTAAGTGCTGCATCACTGCTATGTGTAGATAAGATTTTAATTTCTATGTTGTTGATTGAGCCTCTATGTTCTTGCTCAGCGTGCTGGTACAGAACTGATGAGTTCTTCCCTTCCTTAAGTTCCCTCCAATGTTCGTTTGCCCGCTCCCCTATACTCCTTGCTGTTTCGCCTACATATGTCGTTGTCTTATTTCTGCATCGTCCCTCTGTACATCTTATACTATAGACCACATTTCTGGTTTTGCAGTTCGTTTGTGGGCTAAATCTACATACGATACAGTTCCTATCAGTGCAGGGGGTTCTACTGAAAGGGTATGTTCTACTGATAAGGGATTTGATAGGGTTGCCTGGCCTTTCAACAACCTTAATTCTTAGCTTAAGTTTGTCTAGGGCCCTTCTAAAGCGGTACGCCAGTTCGCCTCTAGGGGTGGTGTCGACGAACATGACGCTTTGGTACTTGTGGCTATTGTACCATGAGCTTGCCTTCCCTATTTTCTTCTTAGTTCTTTCTATGGTGTTCCATGATTTGCTCCTATAGAGTGGGCAAATCCCATTCCTATCGTTGCGTTTGATTGTTTCAAACTTCTTCATAGCTCCTTTGTAAACCCTGATCCTTTCTTTATGGCTGTAACCCGAGAACTGCATGCGGTGGACGAAATGTTGTATATGTCTCTTTAATTCTGTAGGGTCGCACATGCAGGAGACATTTCGCATTACTCTGACGAGGTCTGCCATCAATATGTTGAATTTGGCATTGTCCGCAATAGCCGAGTTCCGGTGGGTCAGGTACTTGGAGGCCATAGGTTTTGTATAGTGTGAATGGAGGATTCTGGTTTTATTGTTCTTAGTTTCTAGCCAGAGTTCAGTATCTAATACAGGTAATCTATGGTTAGGGTGTTTAGTAGGGTAGTCTATCGTAACTCTAATACTCTGGTGGATGGAGTTAGCTATTTGCTGGATGCTCTCCATAGTCTTAGTTTCTATTTCTATTTCAGGGGTACTCTCTTGTGGGGGTGTCTTTACCACTAAGTTGATATCATCGACATATCGAGAGTACACATTCACGAGTATGGAGTTCTGTGTCAGGCGTTCCTTAAGCCTTCTGTCCCACCATACCATGAAAAGATTGGCCACATCACCGGCGATACTAACCCCGATGGCTGCCCCCTCGTCCTGGGCGTATAATTTGTTGTTAAATTTAAAGGTGTGACCTTTTAGGGTGACCTTTATACTAGCTCCTAGTGCATGTGCGATCATTTTCTTTACCTGGTGGATATTAGTGGGGGTCCGTATGGCTCTGGTCCATCCACTCCATCTCTCTATAGGGGTCTTCCTAGCCATAGAGGTAATTGTGGGTGGTCTACCTCTTAGACGTCTACTAGGGCAGAAATCTCTAAGGTCGTATCTATCTAGATATGCATCGTCATATGTCAATCTAAGTAGGAGGCCCAGTTCTTCTGTGTTGACTTTTTGGAACTCTACTTCGCTCTCGTTGATCATTTCCACGCACTTTTCCACTGCAAAATCCACGTCGATAGATGGGTATAGTGATACCACATCCATGCTACCCACTATACACCCTGTCAGGTTGCAAGTGTTGTTGCAGTCGTTGATCCTGCTGAGGAGATCTTCCGTGCTGTCACAGACATCAGGTGACATCTGGATTATGGGGCGTATGATCATTGAGAGGAAGTAGGAGATCCTGTAGTTACTAGCGACATTCGCTCCACAGACTGGTCTTGTTGGTGGTCCCACTACAGGATTAGTTGTTACTTTGTGGTCCTTACGGAGCCCATACAGCGTCGGGATATCATTGTTCCAGGCTTGGAAGTTGTTGGCTGTGCGCTTCTGGGGTCTAAGGACAATTGTCCACATCATCATGTGGGCATTGAGGACTTTTTCTCTTTCCTCAATGCCCACATGATGATGTGGACAATTGTCCTTAGACCCCAGAAGCGCACAGCCAACAACTTCCAAGCCTGGAACAATGATATCCCGACGCTGTATGGGCTCCGTAAGGACCACAAAGTAACAACTAATCCTGTAGTGGGACCACCAACAAGACCAGTCTGTGGAGCGAATGTCGCTAGTAACTACAGGATCTCCTACTTCCTCTCAATGATCATACGCCCCATAATCCAGATGTCACCTGATGTCTGTGACAGCACGGAAGATCTCCTCAGCAGGATCAACGACTGCAACAACACTTGCAACCTGACAGGGTGTATAGTGGGTAGCATGGATGTGGTATCACTATACCCATCTATCGACGTGGATTTTGCAGTGGAAAAGTGCGTGGAAATGATCAACGAGAGCGAAGTAGAGTTCCAAAAAGTCAACACAGAAGAACTGGGCCTCCTACTTAGATTGACATATGACGATGCATATCTAGATAGATACGACCTTAGAGATTTCTGCCCTAGTAGACGTCTAAGAGGTAGACCACCCACAATTACCTCTATGGCTAGGAAGACCCCTATAGAGAGATGGAGTGGATGGACCAGAGCCATACGGACCCCCACTAATATCCACCAGGTAAAGAAAATGATCGCACATGCACTAGGAGCTAGTATAAAGGTCACCCTAAAAGGTCACACCTTTAAATTTAACAACAAATTATACGCCCAGGACGAGGGGGCAGCCATCGGGGTTAGTATCGCCGGTGATGTGGCCAATCTTTTCATGGTATGGTGGGACAGAAGGCTTAAGGAACGCCTGACACAGAACTCCATACTCGTGAATGTGTACTCTCGATATGTCGATGATATCAACTTAGTGGTAAAGACACCCCCACAAGAGAGTACCCCTGAAATAGAAATAGAAACTAAGACTATGGAGAGCATCCAGCAAATAGCTAACTCCATCCACCAGAGTATTAGAGTTACGATAGACTACCCTACTAAACACCCTAACCATAGATTACCTGTATTAGATACTGAACTCTGGCTAGAAACTAAGAACAATAAAACCAGAATCCTCCATTCACACTATACAAAACCTATGGCCTCCAAGTACCTGACCCACCGGAACTCGGCTATTGCGGACAATGCCAAATTCAACATATTGATGGCAGACCTCGTCAGAGTAATGCGAAATGTCTCCTGCATGTGCGACCCTACAGAATTAAAGAGACATATACAACATTTCGTCCACCGCATGCAGTTCTCGGGTTACAGCCATAAAGAAAGGATCAGGGTTTACAAAGGAGCTATGAAGAAGTTTGAAACAATCAAACGCAACGATAGGAATGGGATTTGCCCACT
Source organism: Octopus bimaculoides (assembly GCF_046866305.1). Classification (NCBI taxonomy): domain Eukaryota; kingdom Metazoa; phylum Mollusca; class Cephalopoda; order Octopoda; family Octopodidae; genus Octopus; species Octopus bimaculoides. Next base: position 28,240,854 of record NC_142937.1, read on the forward strand.
CTATAGGAGCAAATCATGGAACACCATAGAAAGAACTAAGAAGAAAATAGGGAAGGCAAGCTCATGGTACAATAGCCACAAGTACCAAAGCGTCATGTTCGTCGACACCACCCCTAGAGGCGAACTGGCGTACCGCTTTAGAAGGGCCCTAGACAAACTTAAGCTAAGAATTAAGGTTGTTGAAAGGCCAGGCAACCCTATCAAATCCCTTATCAGTAGAACATACCCTTTCAGTAGAACCCCCTGCACTGATAGGAACTGTATCGTATGTAGATTTAGCCCACAAACGAACTGCAAAACCAGAAATGTGGTCTATAGTATAAGATGTACAGAGGGACGATGCAGAAATAAGACAACGACATATGTAGGCGAAACAGCAAGGAGTATAGGGGAGCGGGCAAACGAACATTGGAGGGAACTTAAGGAAGGGAAGAACTCATCAGTTCTGTACCAGCACGCTGAGCAAGAACATAGAGGCTCAATCAACAACATAGAAATTAAAATCTTATCTACACATAGCAGTGATGCAACACTTAGACAAATTACTGAAGCTACACACATAATAGAAGGGAAACCTAGCCTGAATAGGAAACTAGAATGGAACACTAACATACGCCACTAACAAACCACAGCATGTGACAACATGTTACCCATAAACCAATAATAGGAACAAAGTATAATACAATACATAGATAAACA
>NC_142937.1:28244052-28266552 GCF_046866305.1 Octopus bimaculoides
CCTGCACATATACATAAAAAAAAAACATACATGCAAACAAACAAAAATGCCCTGTTGTTGATGTTGAAATTCCAATGAAGGAGCCTTGAATCTAGGTTAGATTCCGACTCTTTCTCTATTGGCAAAAAATATTGAAATAAAACTTAACAATGACATATATACATATGCCCATGCATACACACATATTTACTGTAGTTCCATTGGAGATGATATATTAGCTTTGACTCCAGCGAAACTGAGGCCGGTGTTTCAATTTCCGAGCAGAAACCCATTTTCCATTTTGCATTAGTAACTCTTCTTATGAAGGAAACACAAGTCAAAGACAGAGTATCTACCATATACCTATATGGATTGTAGTGGCCTATATGGATTGTAGTGGCCTATATGGATTGCAGTGGCCTATATGGATTGTAGTGGCCTATATGGATTGTAGTGGCCTATATGGATTGCAGTGGCCTATATGGATTGTAGTGGCCTATATGGATTGTAGTGGCCAATATGGATTGCAGTAATCATCTAGAAAAAAAGATGTGACTTTCGTATGCGTATAATTGTTTACATTTAATTTTAGTTTCGCGTTGTTTAATATGAGTAAATATTCTGATAGATATTCCAAGTTATATACAAGCAACTTTATTCAGTCACAAATATTCTAATGCCGTTGGCGTTCATTCTTAAATATTATAATCGATTGATAGTTGGACGTGTTTCAATTATAGCATTTTGGTGATTATTGTTGTTCGCCGGGGGATATCTCCCTATAAGTTTCATCACTTGAATGTCACAATATCAGTTAGATATTTACATTTGACGGATATCTGTCCTCATCTTGTTTGTTGTTAATACAACGTTTCGGATAACCCTCCAGCCTTCATCAGGTGTCTTGAGGAAATTTCGAACCTGGGTTCTCATTCCTGAGGTATTTTTCGATATTATTATTATTATCATTATTTTATGTTTGACTTTTGATTTGCATTTGTACAAGTTGGATCCAAGTCTCACCCAGAGACCTCAAGAGACAACAAGTTAGAAGTTCATGTATTATTATTATTATTATTATTATTATTATTATTATTATTATTATTATTTACTGCCTGGAATCGAACTCGGAATCTTGGGGTTTGTAGTCCTCGCTCTTAACCATTATGCCATATACTCGTTGGTAGACAGCTTAAAGAAATTTTAAAAAACGGTCCTTGAATTAGGAGTACATATAAGATGAAATAGTCTAATGTTTTAGGTAAGTCAGTCTTTTTCCTTTTAATCCGATTCTTTCAAATGGTAACAGTAGGTGATCAGTGCCTCTGTGCATGTTACCATTCTCTGGAACATACGCAATACAATAATAGAATCTACGTAATGCCTAAATATATTTCAATTTGTTGGTGCTATTCTTGCGTACGACGTTGAAACAAGTTTTAAAATCTATTCTTTGAACACGTGACATTACTGATCATCGAATGTTACATTCCAAATTGTCTGCAACTGTGTCAAGAGGAGCTTTATTCAATTCTCTATAATCCTACATACGTGCATAAATACATACATACATACATACATACATACATGCATACATACATACAAACACACTGACGCACAAACACACACAGGCACACATACACACACACACACACACAGGCACACATTCACACACAGACACGCACACAATATGTATATACATAATGATGGTAATAAGATGATGATGATGATGATGATGATGATGAAATGCAAATGTCAACATTCCCAATGGAACATCCTTTGACTAAAAAGGAACCCAAACAATGATAGCTATTTTAAAGCTTCTACCATCCATGCTTTCTTACAATTAATTTGCGTTGCTAATAAGACGTATGATGCTTAGTACGTGCGCCGATAAAAAATTTAGCACGGATTCCATTTTAAGTCTTCATTTTTTTACATTCGTATAGAGTTTGTCGTTTTATATATACATACATTCATATAGATAGATAGATAGATAGATAGATCGATAGATAGATAGATAGGTAGGTAGATAGGTAGGTAGGTAGATAGATTGATATACATGCATATATATATCCCTATATATATATATATATATATATATATATATATATATATATATATATATATATATATATATATATATATATATATATATATATATATATATATATATATATATATATATATATATATATATATATATATATATATATATATATATATGTATATATATATAGGTGCATGTGTGTGTGTGTGTGTGTGCGTGTGTGTGAGTGTGTGTGCGTGTGTGTGCGTGTGTGTGTTACTCATTATATGCTGGAGAATTATCGAAATATATATTTTCAATCATAGGGCATGTCAGAAAGTTAGCTGTACATATAATTATTGTAATTTAACTCTTTTCTAATTTCTTGATATCTACAGAAAATGGTGGAATAAAGAATGATTTTTAAGAGAGATAGCACAAGATTTTGATTTCTATATTTACGATAAGTGTATATTGCTATTTTACTATATTTCATCAATGTGATTGCAAACTACTCCTTTGAAAACGTATCACTGCAAAATTAAGAATATATTTTTCACAATATCATGAGACATTAATCGTGCACCATTTATGTTAACTATCTCTGTGTATCTCCCCTTGTCTTGCTGTCGGATAGAAAGTATGCCTAGAATAACTCCCTGAACTAACCTGCCAACCACCAACCAGCCAACCAACATTTATAACAGCTATCATTAAATAGATTTTCGTTTTTTTTTTATTATGTTGGATGCAATATCAGATTTAAAATATATGATTCTGTTTTCAAAATTATCTGAACTGAATTTAATTCCATAGTGCTTTGACATGGAGATTGTGATTATGTTTCACTATCAAATTATCGGAAATGGAACAAGGAACACAAGTTCACGGGGAAATGTATCAACGTTTTAATATGACAATTATTTTAGCAACATATAGAGAAGCGTTACAAAATTGCTCATCTTGAACATAATATACTGTGAAACAAAACGAAATTTATCGAAATATCTTATAATTATGCTTCCATCCCAACTTTTGTTTCGTTGCAATGTGTTGCATTAGAACTCTCCCAAACGGCCAGTTTTGAGCTGGTAATCACCGTTTAATGGCACCTCGTATAGAGAATTGTATATATTAATTGATAACTTAAACAGAAGTAATAATATATGTGGTGTAGTGAGAGACACAATCTATTGTGTCGGTCCTTACGAATTGGAGAGTGAGTAGGTGGGAACAATCGTTTGTACCGACCGCATTACTTTTATATTACATAGTTGGTCAAAATGAGAAGACGAAATCATTAATTTCACTTTATCTGTCACCGAATTAGAAAACAAAACTTCTAAAAATGCCTAACTAAATCATCCTTTCTGCTATAGGCCTAAGATCCGAAATGTTGAAGGAAGGAAAAGTCGATTACATCCACCGCAACTGGTACCTCTTTCATCAACCTGGAAAGCATGAAAACCCACGCTGACATCGAGGGAATTTGAAACCAGAACGTTACGACAGACAAAACACTAGTTCTTATTTGTATGTCTGTCTGTCTGTCTATCTGTTTATCTGTCTCTCTCTCTCTCTCTCTCTCTCTCTCTCTATATATATATATATATATATATATATATATATACTCTTTAACGTGTTTCAGTCATTTGACTGCGGCCATGCTGGAGCACCGCCTTTAATTTTCTTAAGACACCTTAGTGCAGGCCCTGGGTGATATTGAACCCTGCCCAGGATGTTATTGGTGTCTACATATGCCTCTACCCACAAGACCATATATATATATATATATATATATATATATATATATATATATATATATATATATATATATATATATATATATATATATATATATATATATATATATATATATATATATATATATATATATATATATATATATATATATATATATATATATATATATATATGTATATATATATATATATATATATATATATATATATATATATATATATATATATATATATATATACATATGTGTCTGTGTTTGTCTCCCCACCACAATCGCTTGACGACAGATGTTGGTGTGTTTACGTCCCCCTAATCTAGCGATTCGGCAAAGGAGACGACTAGAATGAGTACTAGGCTTACGAAGAATAAGTACTGAGCTCGATTTGTTCGACTAAAGGTGGTGCCCCAGCGTGACCGTGGCCAAACGACTGAAACAAATAAAAGAATAAAAGAATAAAAGAACATTGTCCAATGTGACATTTTTAGAAGTGGAAATAAATTTCAAATGAAAAACGGTAAATGATGATTGTGAGATGCAGCAGAGAAAGCTTACGTTTGGTTCATACACGGTTTCACACAGGATTGGGAAAAATGTCGGTGGCTACGGATAATTTGAAGAAAACAATGGAACGAATAATTGAAAATCACTGAAATGTCGAATATTTTTTTAAATAGTAATTTCCGTATTTTAAAAGGTGCCAATAAATTAATAAATGCTCGAGACAAATTTAAAACAAGAAAAAAAAAAAAAATAAAAATTTGCTGTGGGAGGGAAAAGTGAAATTTTTGATTTTTATATTTATTATAACTTTAGTTTATTATCTTTTATCTTTTATCTCTTACTTGTTTCAATCATTAGACTGCGGCCATGCTGGGGCACATCATTTAAGACGTTTTAGACGAATGAATCGACTGTCGTTCTTTTTTAAAGCGTAGTACTAAATCTATCCGTTTCTTTTGCCGAAGAGATAAGTTACGGGGACATAAACAAACCAACTTGGACAAAATAGATACACACACACACACACAGATGCACACACGCACACGCACGCATACGCGCACGCGCACACGTACACACACACTATCTCTCTCTCTCTCACACACACACACACACATATATATATATATATGTATATATATATATATATATATATATATATATATATATATATATATATATATATATATATATATATATATACATATATACGACGGGTTTCTATAAGTTTCCGTCTACCAAATCCACTCAGAAGGCTTTGGTCGGGCCGAAGCTTTAGTAGAATACACTTGCGCAAGGTACCACGCAGTGCGACTGAACTCGGAACCATGTGCTTCGTAAACAAGATACTTTATTTCATAAATTGGCCATATAACCTTAGAAAAATGTAGCAGCGGGCTGGACAAAGACACAAATGATAACGAAATGAAAAAAAGGAAAAGATGGTTGGTGAGGGAAGCAAACAACGCCCGCTGATTGCTACTTCTCGAAAACATTGTTCTCTTTTTCTCAACAACACAAAATGAGGTATTGAACGTCTTACCAAAGTTCAAAGAATGGACGCAATCGTATTTACAAGATGAAGTCTCTTACTAAAAAATAACAAATTCAAATTCAAATCGAGGCACTAAGGCATCTTACCTTTCCTCCCCGACCAGGTAATTTTCCACCGGCAGGCAATCCTGCAGTTCTAAGTCGGGGCTCCAGAAAGCAAAACTGTATTGATTCCATTATGACCTCCGCAGTTACCTGTGGAGGCCAATCCGGGTCTTCAGTACAGGACAGGACCCCTTCCACCCGGCCGTCTAGCTTCTACACGAAGCTTTGTAAACCCCTCCCTTATGAAAGAAGATCACAAATTCATCTTTCATTATAATGGGAGGGGCCAAGCTACTTACCACACAGCCACTCCTGCGCCTATCTAAATATCTATATCTATACGGATTATTTCAGTTTCCATCTACACTAGGCTTTGATCGGCCTAATGCAACAATAGAAGACACCTGTCCAAGGTGCTACGCAATGCGACTGAACCTGCACCTTATTTACTTGTTTTGTTTATTTATTTATTTATTTTATTCTTTTATTCTTTTATTTGTTTCAGTCATTTGACTGCGCCCATGCTGGAGCACCCCCTTTAGTCGAGCAACTCGTTCCCAGGACTTATACTTTGTAAGCCTAGTACTTATTTAATCGATCTCTTTTGCCGAATTGCAATTGTTAAGATGACGTAAATACACCAACATCGGTTGTCAAGTGACGGTTGGAGTGGGGGAAAACACAAACACAAATAACAAACACCTATAGATATATACATATATATATATATATATATATATATATATATATAAATATATATATATATATATATATATATATATATATATATATATATATATATATATAAAAAATATATATATATATATGTCTACGACAGGCTTCTTTTAGTTTCGGTCTACCAAATCCACTCACAAGGCTTTGGTCGGCCCGAGGCTATAGTAGAAGACACTTACCAAGGTGCCATGCAGTGGGACTGAACCGGGTTCCATGTGGTTGGATGGCAAGCTTCTTACCTCACACTCAATCCAGCGTGCATTTATTGAAAAATCTTAATTTCCGTTCCTGAAAGTGCAGGAATCCGAGAAATTGTTTTATGAAATTATAGCTGCATAGTAATATTCTCCCATTTAAAGTTCCATGCTGAAAAAAAAAACCCAGAAAAACCCTGTCATATAAGCTTCGGAATGAGGAGATTTGCGTGAATTTTTTTCTCATAATTCAGATACTTCGGAAGGATATACACTTAAAAATGCGGTATTTACTGTAAAACTTAAAATCATGGAAATGTGTCAATATTTATTTAATATATAATGTGTGTGAGCGCTTATATATATATGTGTGTGCCGTTGTGCATGCAGATGTGTTTGCGTGTATTTTTTCGTGTATGTATTTGTAGTTGTTTTTTTTTTCTTGTGGCTGTGTAAAAATATTGTTGATATTTATGAGGTGTCAGATTATATCCCATAACTTAGCAGTCAACATGACGATAAGATATATGACGTATTGAAATATGTTATATACACACACACACACACAAGCAAATACAGATATATATCTATTTATATGTATACATAAACATGTATATATACATACATATATATTTATATAAGTATATATACACATGAGCATAGTAAGAAACACACGTTCAGCCGTGCGTATAACCATGCATGCTTATATATATATATCTATATCTATATATATATATCTATATCTATATATATATATATATATATATATATATATATATATATATATATATATATATATATATATATATATATATATATATACATATATATATATATATATATATATATATATATATATATATATAACTAGATAGATACATAGATAGATAGATAGATAGATAGATATATAGATAGATAGATAGGTAGATAGATATAATCACACATACGTACATATATATACGTAGATATATATACATATACGCATACATACATATATACACACATATATATGTGTGTGTATGTGTTTGTGTGTGTGTACATGAGCCTATCCTTATACTCACATGAACAGAGATAAATATATATATATATATATATATATATATATATATATATATATATATATATATATATATAGAGAGAGAGAGAGAGAGAGAGAGAGATGGATGGATAGATAGATTGATAGATAGATAGATAGATAGATAGATAGATAGATAGATAGATAGATAGATATAGGCACACACATGTACATATACGTATATATACATATATACATACATATATATATATGTGTGTATGTGTGTGTATACACGGGCCTATCCTTATACTGACATGAACATAAATAGATAGAGAGATAGAGAGATAGATAGATGAATAGATAGATAGATGATTTCATAAAGACATAAAGATATTGTAACAAGCGCTCAAATACCCATCTGCATGTACAAACCAGTTTAATAGAATGAGAGAATGGATTTGAGAGTATTAATGTGTAACATTGTTATAGCTATAAATATAGAGAGACGAATACATGAATATCAGTTCAATGCTCCGTTATTGTGCTGTTCCTTGTTTTTTCTAAGCCCTTCACCGGCATGTTTTCGACAGTTGTGCTCCGGTTAATACATTGTTTGTTTCAAGGATGTTTGTGATACAAATATTCCTGGCATTTGACATCAGTGTTTTACATCGACTGCGACTGTTTATTTCCAAATCAGTCTTTTGATAAGGTTATTTACAAAACACAAACAAAATTAAAACGATATAAAGATATATACATACAAAATCGTTCAACTATACGTGCATAGAAATACTTATACATAAATAGATAAATGAGCACAGATATTCATCTATGCATATATATACATATATATATATATATATATGTATATATATATATATATATATATATATATATATATATATACATATATATATATATATATATATATATATATATATATATATATATATATATATATATATATATATATATATATATATATATACATATGTATGTATGTATTGGGTTGGCAACGAAGTTTCCGCAGATGTTTTTTATTTTTGAATTTATTTTTTCCGAGAATTCTATTTTTCAGTCATTTTGGAATCTATTTTGTTTTTCTTCTGTTTAATTTTAATAAATTTTTGTTTATTTTCAGATCATTCAAAGGTTAAGAAATACGAGCATTTCCGACACCTCCACCTTTTTGCTTTTAATCAAGGTTCTAAGGCCGCAAAAGCTGCTCGCGACGTTTGTGTTGTGTATGGAAAGGGTGCCATAGCTGAAAGAACCGCTGGTGATTGGTATGCCAAGTTCAAAAATGGAAATTTTGACCTGAAAGACGCACCTCGTTCTGGCCGTCCAGTTAAGTTCGATGAAGAGCGATTAAACGAACTTTTGCACGAAAATTCTCGTCAAGCGACAAGGGAACTGGCAGAGAAAATGGAATGCTCCCACACTGCTATAGAGAAGCATCTTCGGTCGATGAGAAAGGTTCAGAAGTATGGAGCATGGGTTCCGCATGCTTTACGTGACAACAACAAAAATCAGCGAGTCACAATATCCGCTGGTTTTTTTGCTCGTCATCGCTCAACTCATGGACACAAGCAACGAATTGTTTACCGAATCGTTACTGGCGACGAAAAATGGTGCCTGTACATCAATATAAAGCAGCGTAATGAATGGCTTAGACCCAGTAAACAAGGGACACCGCACGTGAAACAAGATCTTCATCCGCGTAAAATGACGTTGTGCGTATGGTGGGCCGTGCAAATTGAAAACAAGACAAACAACATAAAGTTGTTGGCTGCTTTTTCACTCTCGTATTTCGAGTATTTACCAACAATATACATGCGTATGTAAATATGTATAATGGATGCGTGAGAATGACAACTATTCGGTTAACCTAACGCTAAGATGCGAGAGGGACAGTCAGTCGTGCTTATGTATACATGTGTGTGTCTGTATGTGTGTACATGGGTATGAATATGCATATCTATGCATGTACGTATGTGTCTAAAGAATGCCTGTATATGAATGAACACATATATGTGTACCGGTGACAGTATATATATAAATATATATATATATATATATATATATATATATATATATATATATATATATATATATATATATATATATATATATATATATATATATATATATATATATATATATATATATATATATATATATATGTATACATATATATATACATATATATATACATATATATATTGTCTGCAAGTCGTTGGGTCAGCATATTATCCTCCATTTTCTAATTGATATGTATGTATATATATATATATATATATATATATATATATATATATAAGAATAAGGGCAGAGAATCGTCAATTAATAATAGAATTAATAATTAACAATTTTGCCAAGTAGTTCAGTATGAAAAAAACCTTTATCGGTAAAACTATTTATCATCATAAATATACAGGGATTAGCAATTGAGTTGCTTCTCCAACATACTGAAAATTTAGAAATAGCAGTCAAAGAACTACTGATTCCAAACTACAAATTTTTCCCTATAGCGGATGGCGATATTTTTGGCACACATAGAACAAAAAACCGGACGGAAAATCGTAAACAAACCAAGCCTTTAGTTAATTGGATACGAATCGTTTCATGGTTAAGTGAATGGAAATTTCACTATTCCAATCTTCAGCCCAAATATTCTGATAAATTTGAAAGTGTCTCTAAAAAAAATTCACGGTAATTTTTGGCCATGCGACACCAAAAATCAACGATAAGAAAGGCACTTACGAATTCGTAAGTGCCTTTCTTATCGTTGATTTTTGGTGTCGCATGGCCAAAAATTACCGTGAATTTTTTTTAGAGACACTTTCAAATTTATCAGAATATTGAGTCTGAAGATTGGAATAGTGAAATTTTCCATTCACTTAACCATGAAACGATTCGTATCCAAATAACTAAAGGCTTGATTTGTTTACGCTTTTCCCTCCGGTTTTTTGTTCTATGTGTGCCATAAATATCGCCATCCGCTTTAGAGAAAAATTTGTAGTTTGGAATCAGTAGTTCTTTGACTGCTATTTCTAAATTTTCAGTATGTTGGAGAAGCAACTCAATTGCTAATCCCTGTATATTTATGATATATATATATATATATATATATATATATATATATATATATATATATATATATATATATATATATATATATATACATGTGTATATGTATATATATGTATATATACATCTCTCTCTTTCTATCTCTCTCTCTCTCCCTCTCTCTCTCTCTCTCTCTCTACATATATATACTACCACTGATATATCCAACGTGTCGTGATTTTATACTTCTTTACTTTCTTAATCTTATTATTGTCAACTTAATTTCTTGGCTCTAAGCGTGTCACAAAGGCCTGGTTAGAGATTCAACCTGCTCTATTCCTTTACAGAGCTTAGAAAAACTGAAGAATCCCTGCAAAAAAAGTGTGAATCTGAGAGGTGAAGTTGTTGAATAAAATCATAATTAATTGATTCCCTTGTAGTTTCGTTTACCCAATGCTAGGAACTTTTAAGTACCCTCTCGTATGGTCTTGGTGAGCTTTATATTTCTTCCACTTGAGGCCTTTAAAATAATTGACAATGAATTATCAAGATTGATTTAAAGGGATGTGCATGTTAGAAAATAATGTTCCTTGCGGTCATGCTAGAATTCATCATCTCTCAAAGATGAATGATGGTCTCAAAACATTAGAACGCTTGAAGAAATAATCTGTGATATTACGATACATATCTTTTTAATTTATGTGCAGTTGCCTTCAAATCTTGGTTTAGTGAATTTCCCCCTTTAGAACAGAGTCATTTCTGAAACAAGCATTATTCAAACGATCTAATTCACCACACATCTTGCTTAAAATCCCTGCACTCTTAGTTAAGGCCAAGTGTACGACAACACAAATTCTAGAAGGGAAAATATACTGGTGTATATCACGGTTTGTAATTCATATAAGTATAAGCAGTAGAGTTTAGGAGAAAACCCATTGCATTTATCTTGTAAATATTTAAATAAACTTTAAGCAAACGATATGATTTACTATCTAGGTGAAAAATAAGGGATTTAATACATTGTTAAGAATAATACGTGATTCTCCACGATTACCTTTTCGGAAAGACAAGCTAAATGAGTGTAAAGTAAGAAGTTTATTGCAATACCCTACGGTCGTTGCAGAGGATATCGGAACAATTTTGCTTTCGTAACATTTAGCATGACTCTACGAACAGAATGCATATTTAGCCCCTAGATACATACACACACACACAAATGCCCCACCGCTCGCACACACAGCCAGCCATATGTATTTATGTGTTTGTGAAGGGCTCATATTTTCTTTCTAATATACAATATTAAAAACGCAGTTAGGAACCAGTTTATAATCCTTTTATAACAAAGCATATTTTCTATAACTCATCATGGATATTCCATATTCTGGTTGAAATCATAAACATATTAGTTTCTGTATTTCGGTTTTTAAATCTTATTTGTGATGTCAGCTTACTGAAGTAGTTTTTCCTGTCGGTTTAAATACTGTTTTGAAGGAGATTCATTGGAACACAGTTTTAAGACACACAACATTATAAGCATATTTGAAATATTCTCCATTAACGCCCAGTGATTATCTTTGCTATTGTTTCCATTATTGTTTAGCCCTGCCCAATGATCAAAATTATTTCAGCGCAGAACAAAAAGCTCCGCAAAATGAGGCATATTAATAAAGGTGTCCTTTTATTTTAGATGCTAGGGTGTGCATTCAGTATTATTTGACTGTCATTTCTTGCCGTTAAATGATGCTCAATTATTATTACTTTTATGTTTTCTCGTCTTTTAGAATGGTACATCATATGTGCATTGCTATTTTTCTGGACATTTCGTGGCATTCCGTCGATTATGACGACGAGGATTCCAGTTGATCCGATCAACGGAACAGCCCGGAAAAATATTGTATTTAATGTTAAGTAAACCAGGCAAAATTCTTAGCGGTATTTCGTCCGTCTTTAAGGTCTGATTTCAAATTCCACAGAGGTGGAATAAAATTAGCACCAGTTGGCCACTGAGATCAATGTAATCAACATATCCCCTCCCTCGACATTGCTGGCCTCGTGCCAATATTTGTGATCGATGTTAATTGATAATATAAAACAAAATTCGAGGGATCACGAGTCAAATGCGGAGCTACACCGTGGTCACTCCTGGTTGAAAAAAAAAACAATGAATATGTATGCAATTCACGTCACCATACCGTCTTAAAAACGTCGGATAAATTCGGTTATGTATAACTGGAACTAAGACAAGATAGTCAGGGATTGAACACGGTTCTTCATTGCTATATTCATTCAAGCTAGAAGCGACGACTTTAAACGACAAAACATCAACGGCACTTGAAAATTAACTTCACTCTGTTGTCTTTTTATTATGGGGGATTTAAAAAAAATTATATGTAAATAGAGAATGAAAGAAATAATATTGTATGACAAATATTTTAGAAGCAGAGGCTATCGTGGCACTCTGTCGGAGGGTTTCAGTTGGAAATTAACCTGCTGAGCACTCCACAGACGCGTGTACCCTTAACGTAGTTCTCGGGGGAGATTCAGCGTGATACAGAGTGTGATGAGGCTGGCTCTTTGAAATACAGTTCCAACAGAAACAAGAGAAAGTTGTTGTGATAGAATGCAGTATGGTTCGCCAACACCCCTTACCGGAGCTTCGTGGAGCTTTTAGATGTTTTCGCTCAGTAAACAGTCACAACACCCGGTCTGGAAATCGAAACCGTGATTCTATGCCCGCGAGTCCGCTGCCCCAACCATTGGGCCATTGCCCCTCCACAGCAGAGTCTATATAACAAAACTGAAAACAGTTTGAATCATTAAATATATATGACCGAAAATAATCAAACAAACGACGTATGTATTGACTAGATGAAGGGCAAACATGCTGGATGTTACATACGTTATTAAAACAGTGAGGATAATACAACATTCTTTGTGCCAAATCATGAAATATTATTAATAATACAACCATGCTTTGAATAAGAAGCGCTGCTTTCATTTTTGTTTGCATAACAGGGCGTTTAGTGGTTGCCTGTAAATTAACCACAGTACAAAGACAACGTATGTGTATCAATTAACAGATTTGATAATTAGGTATCGTAGAACTACACTTAATTAACATACTTCTTGTGAACGCTCGGATATGCAAATGTATACAAATCCGTAAATATTAGCCATAAAATAATAGTAAGCTGATTGAACAACCGGCCGAAGCCGAATGTCGTTGATGCAAATTAGAAGACCGCAAAACAGATCAAAGTTACCTAGATTTGTCTAATGTTGAGGCCTTTCTAGTAAGAGGCTCATGCAGTTACAACCATCAGATGTTGTCACTGAGCAAGCATAAATGCATCTAACATAATATATTGAACATTACTTTAATGAATTATCTGTGTGATCCTGTGATCGTGCGTTTATGTGTTCGTGCGCACATGTGTAACGAAATGGCTCTGTGTGAAACTTCCATGTTTTATGTTCCTGTTCTACAATAATATTTTCAATATATTCCAATCGAATACGTGTTTCAGGTGGGTAAGTGCTCTTATGTATTTTGATGTAACATTTGTGTGCGTTTAGCTGATTCAGTTACAGTACGTATTACCCCAAGGTAGACATTCCTATGCAGCTACGTTCAAGATTTTACCCGAAGCGGGCGAGCAAAACCTTGTGCATGGCTGCATAGGGATTTCTGATATTGATAAATCGAGTATAGCTGATCATGATTGAAAAAATAGGGACCACCTCTCACTCTGGGTTGAAGTTAAAATAATAGACAGATAACACCACTGGAAAATACGAACACTAAAAGAAGCTGAACATATGTTAGGACACAACGACCTCCTAAGCAGACCGAGTACATATGAGTAGCATTTGGAAACGGGTATCAAAGAAGTATAGGAAAATATTAAATTTATGAGCCCTAAAATTCACTCCATAATTGCTCACGGGCATATGGCGTAGTAGTTAAGAGCGCAGGCTACTAACACCAAGATTCCGAGTTCGATCCCAGGCAGTAACCTGAATAAGGATAATAATAAAATCGAAAAAAAAAACATTAGGAATGAGAATCCAGGTTCGAAATTTCCCCATGACACCTGATGAAGGCTGGAGGGTATATCAGCTGAAACGTTGTGCTAGTAACAAACAAGATGAGAAGAAATATCCATCAATTGCAAATTTATGAAATTATTTCAATGTCTGTATCATTAATAAAACTATGTGGAAAAGTACAAAAGACTACGTAATTTTTTCTTTACAATTTTGTGGCGTGGGGCCTGTCTATTATATCAACACAACGACGTGACTGGTACTTTACTTTAATGACACCGAAAAGTTGCAGGTAAACTTGACATTGGGGGAACCTAAATCTAGAACTTAAAGAGTCGGACCCATTATGAAAATCATTTTATTCCTCGTCTTCAAAGACTGCCACATCACCGCCTTCATGATTATCTTACATTTTGGCAAAAGGATAGAAATTTTAACGGGATGATGTTTGTTGTTTCCATCGATTCCAGTGCTCAACTGCTACTTCTTATGTTATCGACACAGAAACGATGACACGAAGTCCAACCTCCAATTCAAGACATGAAGAGCCGTAAGAAATACCCAGAAACATTTTGTCTGCGTCGCTGACGGTCCTGCCACCTCCCCTCCATAAGATAAGCACTAACAAAACGAAAGTACTTTTCATCGAATAAAACAAAATCTATTGAATGATGTATGTTCGTTTCTGCTCTAGGCACAAAGCCCGAAATTTTGGAGGAAGAGGCCAGTCGATTAGATCGACCCCAGTATGCAACTGGTACTTAATTCATCGACCCCGAAAGGATGATAAGCAAAATCGACCTCGGCAAAATTTGAACTCAGAACAGAAAGGCAGACGCAACACCGCTAAGCATTCCAGCTAGGCGTGCTACCGCTTCTGGCAGCGCGCTGCCTTAAATTGAAGAATGTATATTGAGATAAAGTTCACATTTTTTTGATTTCGAATTAAGGTGGCGAGCTGGCAGAAACGTTAGCACGTCGGGCGAAATGCTTATCGGAATTTCGTCTATCTTTACTCTCTGAGTTCAAATTCCACCAAGGTCGACTTTGCCTTTCATCCTTTCTGGGTCGATAAATTAAGTACCAGTTGCGTACTGAGGTTGATCTAATCGACTAGCCCACTCCCTCAAAATTTCTGGCCTTGTGCCTAGAGTAGAAAAGATTATTTTGATTTCAAATATTGGCACAATCCCAGCAGGTTCACGGGTGGTAGTAATCCGATTATATCCCTTTCAATAATCAACTGGTACTTATTTTATTGGCTTCGAAAGAATGAAAGGTAATGTCGACCTTGGCAAAATTTGAACTTCAGAACATAAAAACGGTCAAAATGCCGCAAAGCATTTCACCGGGAGTGCTAACGATTCTGCTAGCTCGCAGCTCAAATAATAGGAATAATAATGTAGACATAATGATAATGATGATGATGAGAGGAATGATAACGACGTATGTGTTTACTGGAATAACCACAGAATTCGGAATTATAAGAGAAAGCAATAGAAAAAAATAACTGAACGAAGACTTAACAAGGGAGGCAGAAGAATAGGAGGTGGAGGGTGTTTCAGCAGCAGTAGCTGCAGTAGAGGAGAGAAGGAGGACAAGTAGAAGGAGAATTAGAAGTAGGAGGAGGCGAAAAAGGAGGTTGAGAAGAAGAAGAAGTTGAGGGAGGTGGAGGAATTGATCCTGAGTGATTATGATGTGAATAAGGATGAATTTCATATATTTCATATTCGTCACTCCTTGAAAAGTTGCTTAAACATCTGCTTCAGTTCTGTTCTTAATTGCCTAAATATTTCTACGAAACAGGAAATGACTTTCTTGAGTTGCCTCAAATAGACAATGAAAATAAATTTAAAAAATTAAAATTAAAAAAACACTAACTTTTACTTTCCTTCAAGGCTTCCATTTTTTCTCAGATCTCTTTCTTCTCCGTTCCCTCTTTCTTTCTCTCTCTCTAATTCTATTGCTTCTCTTGCAAATATTATTACCATTTCCAGTTAACTCACTGCTTTTTTGTATTATTTCTGCTTCTTTTGTAGTTTGTAGGACAATTGCAGATTTACTCACCTTCTCTCTCTCACTCTTTCTTTCTCTCTCATTGATTTTCAACACTGTATTTATACTCTCCTATTTTTTATGAAATCTTTTCCGCTATACTTCCAATAAAAGTACACATCTTGCGTTGATTTTAAATACAAATATTACGAAAACACGTTTGACAATAGAATAAACACACATACACACTCACATGCACGTTCATTTATTTGCTTGGGAAGTTGCGGTTTTGCTAAAAGGCCAGTGTAAGTTCTTTTTGAGAAAAGATATCGATTGAATTAACATTTAACTCGAACCTTCGTCAATTAACAAATTAATACCGGATAAATCATGAGTAGAGGTCCATTGCCAGAGGGTCAATGTTCTATGAAGTGGGTGGATGCGCAGAGGGATTTGGTCGAAGACTGACAACTTACAAAAGAAAGGAAAGACAAGACTAACAATTTACAAAAAAAATCTTTGACGAAGAAAGGAAAGACAAGGCGGCCAGAAAGTCCATAGTCGAAATGATTTGATGTCAACCGCCACCAAGAAGAACAGAACATGTAAATAACTGTAGAAAGAGACAGAGAGAGAAGATAACACGAATTGATACCAGAATTCGGTACGTCTCTCTGGGAGACAAGTCTGTGCTGATATTTTCTTCATGGATAAAGCTGTTCATTTCACCTTTCCTGGACGTCTAGAGCGTCTGCATGTGCACAGCGGTACCGACCCAAATGTGAGAGCAATGATCCATTGTGACAATCACCTGATCTTTGTGGATTGTGCATAGTTGTAGGATTGGTGAAGTATCTTCCAGGTCTGAAGAAGAAGAAGGGCCAGTTGAAGAATGTTGACCTTGCAAAAATAATCCTTTCTTCTAAAGCCACAAGGCGTGACATTTTGAGGGAGAAGAGTAGTCGATATCATCGACCCCGGTGGTTCGCTGGTACTTAATTTAAAAGGATGAAGGGCAAAGTCGACCTCGGTGGAATTTGAACTCAGAACGTAAGGACGGACGAAATACCGCTAAGCATTGTTGCCCGGCGTGCTAACAACAACAATGATGTCCTTACAACAACAATGATGTGAGTTTGCTGATATATTTTATTTTCAAAAACGCATTTTTCAGCAGATAAAAATATCCACATCGGATTATGAAAAGCAATTTCTCGCCGTGTATTTATGTTTATATACGCTGTACCACAGATCATGTTAATATATATATAGGTTAACTAAGGCAGCAAGGTGTCAAAATCATTTGTCTTCAAGTTCTAGATTCAAAAGCACCAGTTGAACGCAGGGATCAATATAATCGACTTACCCGCTCCTCCTGAATTGCTGGCCTTGTGTCAAAATGTGAAAACAAGATGTATATGGGTTAACCGAAATATTGACAACCAAACAGAATGGCTGAAATAGTGATTAAAATTCAAAATTAAAATAAACTGGAAGAAATCACCTGTTATATTATTTCGAAGATATATGTTATAGTAATTTTACCTGTGGAAACGATTAACAAGAAATCTGAAATGAAAATCAAACGAACTCGGAGCATTGAGATGTATAAGACGCTTGTATTATTATTTGTGAAATGAATTTCCATGTAGCTACGTTTAGATATTAATGTTATAAATAAACTTTGAAGTGCAGTGAGTTGCTACTTTACAGAAAAGAAAGGATAACTTGGACGCAGAATAATTGTGGAAACAGCTTAAAAGTTCATGCTATTTATTATTGATGTCGTTTTATTATCAATTCTAATTTTTGGGAGGTGCAATCGGTGGTCCATATTATTATTATTATTATTATTATTATTATTATTATTATTATTATTATTATTATTATTGTTGTTGTTGTTGTTGTTGTTGTTGGTGGTGTTGCTGTTGTTGTTGTTGTTGTTGTTATTATTATTATTATTATTATTATTATTATTATTATTATTATTATTATTATTATTATTATTATTATTATTTATAGGATTGAGGTAACTCATCCAGAAGATATAGAAGCAGAAAAATAGAAGAGTGCCATTGTCATCAAGTGAACGATATTTTGAGCCTGTGGAAGACATGCGAGATGTCGAAATATCGTTCACTTGATAACAATGGCACTTTTCTTTTTTGCTTTTCTTATCATTATTGCTGCTGCTGTTGTTGTTGTTGTTGTTGTTGTTGTTGTTGTTGTCGTTGTCATCATCAAGCCGGTGAGCCGGCAGAATCGTAAGAAAGCCGCGCGAAACGCTTAGCGCTATTGAGTCCAACTTTACGTTTTGAGTTCAAATTCAGCCGCGATCGACTTTTTCTTTTCATCCTTTCGGGGTCGATGAAATAAGTAAACACTGGAATCGATGTAATCAACTAGTCCCCTTCCCCACAAACATTAGGCCTTGTGCCTATAGTAGAAAGAATTATTAGAATTAGTGTTGTTGTTATTCGTATTTGGTATTGCGTAGGGTGGTGCCATGTGGCAAATTCGTTAGATGGTCGGACAAAACCTCTTGCGTCATTTGTTTAGCTTCATTTCGTTCTGAGTTCAAATCCTACCGTGGTGAATGTAGCCTTTCAACTGTACGGCCGGACAATATAGAGTACGGTCATGTACTCCATCAAATTACAAGCCTTAGCCTTATGTTAGGTACAAATGTTATTATGGTTGTTGTTGCTGCTGTATCAATGATTTATTGAGCGAATATCAATTAAATGGTGTAGTTGGCTTTAATGAATACAATGACTGTGGCATGCAGCAATTGTTTTAGTTTCAGCAAACGTTCTCCAATCTCCTGCCAAACAAGTGGAACTCAGAAGATTAAAGTAATCATTGATTGTTATTGTTCTCGGAGGAGTGGGTGTGTTTTGGGGGAAAGCCCGGGTTTTCATTGATTCAAGCACTTAAATGCCTCTTATTTTATCGACCTTGCAGGATGAAAGGAAAACTCACACTCAAAGCAGTATATTATTCAATATAATAATACATTAAGGCGTTGACCTAGAAGATTCATTATTGTGTCGGGGAAAAATGCTTAGCTACATTTCTTTCGACTTTACTTTCTGAGCTCAAAGCTTTAAGTGCCAAGTGAGCCCTGGTTTCGCTGTAACAGATTTACACCTCTCTCGAAGTTGCTGGCCTTGTGCCAAAATTTTGAAGCAACGTAATAAAACTTTAATATTATAAACACTTAGAAAAGCAAATACAACACTTTCTGCATCACATGATTGACATGTCTTTCTTCCTTTCCTCCTTTCTCTTTTTCCTCTCTTTTCTCCATTTTACTCCTTAAAACAGACTGGATGGTAGAAACGAATTGTTGAAACGTATTTCAATCTTTGGCAAATTTGAACTGAGGAAGGAATACAAAGTTTAGGTGTTTTCAGCGAGAAAAATATTTGAAGAGGAACAAATACAATGAAGTGAAGGAATTTCACTGTCACTGCTGAAGTCAGTGAGAGAAATAATTTTATGTGAATGGCATGCGTGAAGCGATTCTTAACGTTTTTAGGGATCTTGGCATGCATAACACATTTACAAGTAACACGCCTGACTGCACTGACGATAGGACAGATAAAGGCCACAGCTTATGACTGTTTAGTTAAGCCTTCAATTTTGAGTTGAATAATTACAAATAAGCAAACTTTGGGGTTAATTAATAGCAACTTGAGGAACGACACCTGCAGTAGGAGAACTATATTCAGAAATCCGTTTAGAAATTGTTAGCTATGAGAGTTTCGGTTGCCATATACCAACACAGAGACTGACTACAGTTATTGTTTTATAGGATTATGTAAGCGTTATGCAAATACATACAGTGTATACGTTTAAGTGGTAACACAAAGGCTTGTTAGCTGGAAGGCACAATGTAGTTTCTTGTGCAACCATGATATAATGTTTAAGGCGGCGAGCTGGCAGAAGCGTAAGCACGTCGGATGAAATGCTTAGCGGTATTTCGCCTGTCTTTACCCTCTGAGTTCAAATTCCGCCGAGGTCAACGTTGCCTCTCATCCTTTCGGGGGTCGACAACTTAAGTATCAGTTGCGTATTGAGGTCGATATGATCGACTGAGAGAGACCCTCCCCCAAGATTTCGGGTATTTGTGCCTCGAGTCGAAAAGAACCATGATATAATGTAAAGTGGATTAAAGGCTATAAATGAAGACTGGATCCTATTTTTTTCTGTATTACCAATGGGATTTATTCACTTTGAACTTCTCTCTTCGGACTTTCTGTGGAATTTAGAGCCAACGATGAAAGTTACGACGTTTCGCATAGATATCCGTCCATACAAAAAAAAACAATAAATAATAATACCATCGAAGATTGAAAAATAAATAATGCGTGTATATGAATGTTTCAGGATAATTCCCTATGTAGGAGTTAAAGTTCACAGATATGTGCTCAAGGGATTTCCAACATGTTTTCGGTGTTCGAGACGCGGTGCTCCTTATATGATTTTCGTTTTAAGGACATTAACAGATGTTACATGGATAGAATATGTTTTGTTTACCTCTCGCATGTCAGCCGACCTTCCAGTTTGAGGATTTTATCCTTTTTCTTCTATGCTAGATTTTTCTTTGATACATCCTCTGTGCTAATAGAGAATATGTATGTGTGTGTGTGTGTGTGTGTGTGTGTGTGTGTGTGTGTGTGTATGTGCGAGTGTGTGTGTGTGTGTGTGTGTGTGTGTGTGTGTGTGTGTGTGATTTGTTTATCGACTGCCGCGTCGCATAATCCAAAACAATTCCAAACAAGTAAGATGCAACTATGTCTCCTTCTAGCGACCCAGTTAGTATTTGAAGGGATTTCGTTTCTCCGTCGGATGACACCACGTGTGCTCCGTTGCTTACGTATGTCTTTGCACAAGAACTAGGTCTTCTGGAATGCCATGTACTCGAAGTGTCTTCGTCATTTTGTTCCGCTGGATACTTTTTAGCGCTTTGTTGAAGTGCAGAAAGTCATAATGGCATATAGGTGCCTTGATTTGACGCCTATCACAAGCTTCAGGGCTAATATCAGAGATGTGGATCTCCCTGGTCTAAATCCATTTTTATTTCGCACCGCGACCCATAATAACCAGCGAAATGGATGTCACTGTATTGTTCCAAATGTCCTGGTCATCACGTCTAGAGTGAGGAGCTTGTTGTGCAATAGCTTAGGATACAAGGGCCCAATGCAATTTAATACATTGCCAAAACATCTGAGAGAACTACGCAGAGTAGTTGTAGATATTTTCAAGAAACAAGCTGCCGTCCTGCTGCCCAAGCTCATAGCAAGAATTTCAAAAGGGGGTAGCATTATGAAACACGCTCTTCCAGTAAAAGCCGATTGCAAACGAATGGACATTGAAAAAATGATAAGCAAGGCACTACCCTAGCATGGCCACAGCTTTGAGATGAAATGAAAGTCTAAAAGAATATTTATTTATAAATATAATACACATTTATATATATACATCGATATATATACACACATATATATAGACACATATATGCACACACACACACACACACATATATATATATATATATATATATATATATATATTCTTACACACACGCATACATACATATATTTACACGAAACTGTATAGGTACGTGTTTATGTGGGTGTTCTTCAATTAATGTTATTCTCTGTGTTTAAATATATATTGGTATATTGGTGTACATTAACTTCTTGCTGACTTCTGCAGTCGTAATTTCATTCTTAATTTAACCTATCTATTCATGTCTGATGGAATTAGTTGATAGGAAGCGATATTCCATGATGTATCATGATAATTCCACCAATTCAATCAAATATTTATGGCAAGCAACAACAGGAACAATAGTATTCTAATATTCCAATTTACTTTTATATTATATTACATATTATATTTGATACTTTTATATTGATAAATAAAATTGAAATATATATTTCACAGTTACATATAATTCAAAATTATTAGTTTACCCCTTGAAAATTTAATACAATTAAATATTGTGATGGTCATCATTTTGATAACATTCCTGGCTGAAAGTCATTGACTGGAACCTAGAATTGAA
>NC_142937.1:28271552-28281552 GCF_046866305.1 Octopus bimaculoides
GCGAGGGATATTGTTTGCTCTTTCTAACAAGTGGTTCATAAAATTGAAAAATTGATTGAAATATTGATGGCGATGACAATGATCAGAGTGTCACCAATAGCAACGGATTACGACATCAGAGGAATGTTAAATGACGGCGATTGTGAATTTTAGTTGGAGGACGGCGATGACGGGGAGGTAACTGTTGTGAGCGAGTGAGATAAAAATATGACGATGAATTTGAGAATGGTTGTAGTGTGAGAAATGGCGAGTGGACCAAGTTCGTGCAGAAGGAGATGAAGAGGGAGAGAGAGAGGGAGAGAGAGAGGGAGAGAGAGCGGGAGAGATAGAGGTATGGAAAGAAAGATTTTGGATGAAGAAGACGATGTGGCTATTGCTTCTCATGACAATGATTACTTCAGTTTAGTTAACGGTCAATCAAGCTTGATAGTAATGTAATAATGGTTTCAAATTTTGCCACAAGGGCAGCCATTTTAGGTGAGAGGGATATGTCGATTAAATTTATCGACGGCGAAAGGAAGAAAGCTCATTGTCTCCATCAAATCGACGTTGTTTGAACAGGTACACGGTGTACCACAGATCAGGTGTCAAAGTGATAAAAGAGGTCGACTTTGCCTTTCATCCTTTCGGAGCCGATAAATTAAGTACCAGCTGATTAGTGGGGTCGATCTAATCGACTGTCCCCCTCACCCAAAATTTCGGGCCTTTTGCCTAGAATTGAAAAGAATATTAAGGAAGGATATTTAAGGAATATTAAGGATCAATATTAAGGGCGGAGAGCTGTCAGAAACGTTAGCACGCTGGGTGATATGCTTAGCGGTATTTCGTCTGCCGTTACGTCCTGAGTTCAAATTCCGCCGAGGTCGACTTTGCCTTTCATCCTTTCGGGGTCGATAAATTAAGTGCCAGTTACGCACTGGGGGTCGATGTAATCGACTTAACCCATTTGCCTGTCCTTCTTTGTCCCCTCTATGCTCCTTTATTGTCCCCTTTATTGCTCCTTGTGGGCAATAAAGAAATAAGAATATTAAGGAAGGACCCGCCGTGGTTGACTTTGCTTTTCATCCTTTCGGGATCGAGATATTAAGTACCAGTTGCGTACTGGGATCCATCTAATCACCTGGCCCCTCCTCCAAAATGTCGGGCCTTGGCCTAGAGTAGAACAGAATATTAAAGAAGGACACAAATGGGAAACCGTATACGTTATATCCGTCGGGATTGTTTTATGGAAACTGTAAATCTGAGGAGATTCACCAATCAATTGGTTGGTGCGTTTATCGTTGAGTATCAAAATAATCAAACGAGGCAAATGAAGACGATTGGTACTACATAAAGTTATTCAACGCTACGATCGTTTCGAATAAGGGGAAGAACTAGTCCACCACTATATACGTTGATTTGTACGAATACAATCAAATAAATCAAATAAATAATGAAATAATCATTTAATGGAATATTTTGCTCTCCACCATTCTGATCGGGCCTCAAAAATTATGATGGTAGATTTTCAGTTTCCAACAAACACAGATTTATGAAGTTGGAGTTGCGTAGTCTCAAAAATATTAACATCAAATCGTCAGTAGATGGAGCTTGTCGACAACTAGCGTATCAGTGTAGCCATACTACACCTCAAAATGTTGGTTATGCAATGCTTCGAGTTGTTTTGATTCAGGTTAAACACATGAGATTCGCATAGGATTAAATATGTCTGTTTATCCATTAGAATTTTACAGATATGATGCTGGTATATACATTTAGGTACTGATGAATGTATTCATACAGATGAGAAAATACTCGTGGTATTGTTAACAGAATTTAGATGGATGATAAGACATCACGTAAAGAATTTATATGGCGTAAATGAAAGAAGACAGTTTAGACATTCCGGAAAGATTGGAAAGAAAATTGCATCATCGTTATTAATTTACACTGCTCACCGGAAGTGTATACGCGAACACATGCTCCCTCTCACACGCGTGCGCGCATACAAATATTAAATTACATGCATACATATATATACACATAAGTATATGTGTGTGTGTGGCTGTTTGTGTGCACGTCTACGTGTTTGTGTATATGTATGTTTCACTTGGCTTTAAGCTTTCTTGCTAAACAATCCATTCGTCGTGATTTGAGAGCAGGTTTTTCTCTCAAATGTCCGATTTATAAAACTGCATTACATATGTGTGCTTCTAATTTCCGTTTGGGACACGCCCGTGGTTGAAACATCTCAAAAGTAGGATGTCCAGTAGTAGGAGGAAATATGTTCGTGACATGTATCAATCATAAGTGAATATATCGCGTAGACATTACATTCAGCAGGTATGGAACACTTTGTACCTTAAGAATTCGAATGAATAAATGAGTTACTGTCAATGCTTAACGGCCAGATTGACAACAATGTACGACATGTTCTAATCGATTTTCATTCGTCGATTAAATATAACTGGCGGAAACTTGGTTATATACTCAATGAATATTTCGGCTATCGTCAAAGTTCTTGAATTTCTTTCAAATAAAGAAACGAAACTTCTTTGTGACATATGTATCATAAAGCATGTCATCATGTTGCACTGTATCCCTGGGCTGTTATTGGTTGTTTGTTGTGGTGACTGATTGAGGTGGTGAAAGGAAAACTGTTTCTTGGGCTGAGTAAAGAAGTGACTCAACAACACCCGCGAACATTTAACACAGGATTTCATTACTGCACATAAAGTCAAAAACATGTTGGTTTGTTACAGATAAAAACAGAAATAAGAACATACCAGAAGATATGTACTGCTTCGTGTACACAGCAAATATATATAAATATATATATATATATATATATATATATATATATATATATATATATATATATATATATATATATATATATATATATATATATATATATATATATATATATATATATATATATATATATTATATATATATATATATATATATATATGCATATATATACATACACACATACATGCACACACACACACACACACATACACAGACACACACACACACACACACACACACACACACACACACACATATATATATATATATATATATACATATATATATATGGAACCCGTGGCTATCCGCCTACAACATAAACCACACTCTACTCACATCACGTAACAACAATACGGCACAATTATTTCAACTCAATTGGCCCCGCTCTTTTTAACGTTACACCAAAACACATTAATGCAGAAACAGACCGCATAAAGTTCAAGAATTCTTTGGACAAATTCCTTAAAAAAATCCTGGATAACCCTCCTACACCCGGATGGGTCTCTTTAAACAATAACTCTCTCTCCTCGAGTGGGCCATCTTGTCGGATTCCTGATTTGAATGACTTTGCTAGGGGCTGCTATTAAGTTAGACATGGCCTGGGCCAATACTGGCCGAAACCTGCGTGTGCGCATGTATACATATATATGCGTGTAAACAAAGACGTGTGGCTTCGTGTCCCACCTGTACGGAAAATAAACCGACATTGTTCTGTCGAGGGCTGATATGCCCTATTATTAGACTATTTTCTTTAGTTCTTGCGCGGTGATCGCTTATAAGCTTTAAGCTTATAATATACTATTATTATTATTTACAGAATTGTAAAAATCGACTTTGCTTAACGAAACTTTCGTAGTAGAAAATATATATATGATAATAATAATAATAACATATATATATATATATATATATATATATATATATATATATATATATATATATATATATATATATATATATATATATATAATTATATATATATATATAGAGAGAGAGAGAGAGGAGAGAGAGAGAGAGAGAGAGAGGGAGAGAGAGAGAGAGAGAGAGAGAGGGAGAGAGAGAGAGAGAGAGAGAGAGAGGGAGAGAGAGAGAGAGACGTATAATTATGATGTAAGTGGAGTGTGTTATGTATATATGGAGAATACAGTAGTCGTGAATGTTATTATACCAAAAATGAAGTTTGCATAAACTCTTCACATAAAATGACACTTTCACGACAGAGAACGAAACAAAAAGGGATATTAATGCATGAAGTAGGTTCCTTGGGTTCCCTGCAACTCATAATAGTATGTAAGCGTTTTTACAACCCCTTCGAAATGTACGTAAAAAGGTCAAAATAACAAAAAAACAAAAAAAAACGGAACAGAATATTCAAAAGATACCCAAATAATGCACAGCATTATAAGGAAAATGAAAATAAGAGTTGTTGCATGTACAACGATATCAGACGAACCATTATCACTCACCGTATCGTCATATGTCCCTATAAAATGCATTTAAGTGTAAACGTTTTCTACATAAACATGATCTTTGAAATAATGTGACACAAATATAAAATGTCTACTATGTTACATTAAAGGAATTAAACATTTTATGGATCTAAATGTCGCTTTGTTTTACCATCGCCAATGCTACTCGTAAAGCAATAACTTCAGAGAACAGCCTTTGGAAACATACACCACCTACACCAAATTAGAGACAAACGAGGTACTTTAAGCACAGGGGTCTCGTTTTTCAACTCAAACACGCCCACACAATCGCACACACATTCACACATACGGAAACATGCACACCCACTGACAGGCAACGCAGGTGTTTGAAATAATAAAACGATGCGATACACATTATCATTACCATAAATATAACACATAAGAGCTTACTAACCACTCTACTTGGTTACATACTTCAGTTAATGCACATTAATACTGTTAAAAACAGCACAATGCAATGCCCTCAATACACATTTTTGTTCTACTTATACAGACAACAAAACACATGACCTCTCTAATCGCAGATAAGCATTTTTTGACTTAGTATATAATCAACACCCACGCATCTGGTGACATATTACGAATCGACACCTTTTTGTGTGCTTTAATCTTGAATATTCTCAGAATATTTCACCAACATCCAGCGTTATCAGAACACCTATAACCCAATGAATACAACATTAAAAAGTTTAAGCACAACAAAACGAGAAGAGAGAAATGGCTTTTAACACTAAACAACACACAAAACCCAGATTTTCATAATTCAAAACACCGTATATATATATATATATATATATATATATATATATATATATATATATATATATATATATATATAAGTCAGTAAATAGTGGGGTTGTGTTAACCGCACGTGGAGAAATAATAGGAAAATGAAAAAAACCCAGAATGCTGAACTGGAAGCATAATTTAATAAAGATTTTTCTAACCGGTTTTCATTGCGAAGTAGCAAATTATCAAGAAGGAGAATGAAGATGTTTTTTTACAAAGAAGTACAAAATGAAGAAAATAATATATAAAACAATAATATATAAAAAAATAAATATACCCATACTTTATGTTATCTTTGAGCTTTTGTAGTTCAATAGTAATTCATGTATAAATTGGTAGGAAAAATAAGGATGCATGAGGGTTGAGGGTTTTGTTAGGTTTAAAAAAAGGGGTTAAAAGTTTGTGTTAAGCAGGAAATGTGGTGTCAAAACAGGAAGTGTGTGTAAGGGGAGACAAGTGTTTTTAGTTGGAGTTATGAACTCTTTTTTTCCAAACAGGAAGTGTGTGTCTGTTCATAGAGGAATAAGGTCACTGAGGGGTGTGCGTGTTAAGAAATGGTTGGAATTTCTCTATGAAAAGATTCTCCTTGTTGATTCTTTCTTGTGTGGAGATTCTGTCTTTACATTGATAGAAAGGGAATATAATGAATTTAGGGCTTTTGTTTCTGGCGCAAGAGTCTATGTGGCCACTGAGTGGAATTTGGCGGTATTGAGGGAGGTTTATTTGTTCCTTATGGACAGCTACTCTTCTACGTAATGGGAGGCTCGTCTGTCCGATATAGAAGTTTTGACAACCTGCACAAGTAAGGGCATAAATGAGGTTACCCGAGGAACAAGAGAAATTGGTTTTAATTTTAAACTTTGTTCCTCGTTTGAAGGTAAATTCAGAGCCTTCAAGTAAGTAGGGGCAGGTGCCACAATTAGGGCGTGCACATTTTTTAACTAATGGGGGTGGAAGTGGTGTATGTAGTTTGGAATTGGTTAATAATGTTTTCAAAGATTTGTGTTGCCTTTTGCATTTAAGAACTTTGTGTGTATTAATGATATTGTTCATTTTCGGGTCTGTGGTGAGTAAGGGGAGGTTTTGTTTAATTGTGGTGAATGCTTCGATGTTATTGGGGTTATGGGTGGATATGTATGGAAGTATTTTGGGGTTGGGTGTATTATTATGTTGGTTGGTTTTTAGTGTGTTTTTGTCAAGTTCCTTGGCACGTTTTATTCCAAGATCTATGAGTGTGGAGGGATATTGGCGTTGTAACAGTGTTTTTTTTGAGATCTTTTAAGCGTATTTCTCGAGTGGTTGGGTCAGAGACAATGGTGCAAATTCTTTTAGCTAAATTAAAGGGGATATTTATCTTGGTGTGTTTTGGGTGGCATGAGCTAAAAAGGAGGTAGTGTTGTGAGTCTGTAGGTTTGTGGTAGATGTCGGTTGTGATTTGGTTATTAGGTGTTTTTATAATTAAGAGATCAAGAAAAGGGAGATGATGTTTGCTGAATTCCATAGTGAATTGAATGTTGGGATGTATGTTATTAAGAATGGATTTGAATTCTAGAAGTTTTTCATAGGGTTCATTCCATATGATGAAACAATCATCCAAATATCTTTTCCAGTTATCCATAAAAAAGATGTGGAAAAGGTGTCCAAATTTATGGCGTGAGGTTTCATATAGTGTTAATTCAAAAAAAACCATTATGAGGTTCGCAAGGACTGGTGCAGCTTTAGTACCCATCGCGTATATATATATATATATATATATATATATATATGTGTGTGTGTGTGTGTGTATATACACACACACACACACATACACACACACACACACACACACACACACACACACACACACACACATATATATATATATATATATATATATATATATATATATATATATACGTCGTTTATCTCTTATTTTTTACTTTTTTGCCATTAGATAGCGGCCATGCTGAGGCACCGCCTTGAAATTTTAGTCGGACAAGTCGACCTCAGTACTCATTTTTTAAGTCTGGTACCTATTCTGTTAGTCCCTTTTGCCGAAACACTAAACTAAGGGAAAAGTAAACACATCAATACCAGTTGTAGGGTGGTGACGGAGGTTTCCAACTACCAAATCCACTAACAAGGATTTTATCGGCTCAAGGTTGTAGTACAAGACATTTGTTCGGGGTACCATGCAATGGGGCTGAGCCCGGAACCATGTTTCTTCTGTTTTATCACTTTTTATTATGTATTTTTGTCGGTAAAATTATATGCTTTAGGCTTGTTCTAAGTTTTCCTCGTACCAGTGATATGTACATAAGCAGCAATACTTCTCCAGCCAGCCTGGATTTCTACATAGCACTCAGTCAGTTACGATGGAAAAACGTCTTCGTGAATTTAAAGTTTAAGTGGCTGAGAACTCCTCGAACACGTGTACCTTTTAACGTAGTTCTCAGGGAGATTTAGCGTGACAGAATATGAAAAGGCTGGCCCTTTGAATTACCGGTAAAACTCATTTTTGCCAGGTCTGGAGCGACATGAGAGAAATTAACCACCAGGTATTGAACTCATGTCCTCTCGCGCCGTCACTTGTGTGCATCTTACCTGATGATGCTAAGGTGTTTCAGATATTCTTTAATGTTGGCACAAAATTTCTTCTTGGGTCTCCTTCTATTTCTTTGCTTGTCTGCGCGCAACCATGATATAATTGCCTTCTGGCAATTAGAATCGTTCTTCTGGCAATCGGAAAATATTTCATACAGACCGCATTCTTCTTTCCCCCAAAATCTGCTGAAGGTTACATAGATACATAGAGAGTGTGGTCGAAATATTGAGGGAGATAGATTGAGAAAGTGGAACAGATCGATAGATACATGAGATAGAGAAATAGATTGACAGACAGATAGATAGATTGAGAGAAAATAAATGGATAGATAGATAGATTGAGAGAAAATAAATGGATAGATAGATAGGTAGAAAGATAGATAGATAGACAGACATATAGATAGATAGCTAGATAGATAAATAGATAGAAAGTTGTAGGTAGATAGATGGACAGATACTTAAATATGATAAAATGAATATACAAATTACATTATTATTATTATTATTATTATTATTATTATTATTATTATTATTATTATTATTATTATTATTATTATTATTATATTTTGACTTTTGCTTTTTATTTGTACAAATTGGCTCCAAGTCTCACCCAGAGACCTCAAGAGACAACAAGTTAGAAGTTCATGTTGGTGTTATGCCTAGGGTGTCATATATTTGGTTTTGTACATAGTATTGTTCTCGGGAATGTTTAAGAAAACCCCAAAATTATGAGTTTGTTTTAAAATTTTAGATTACGTAGGCAGTATTTTACGTAGGATTTGGGCAGTTCCCTTGAGCACTATCTTTTGAATTTCTGCCATTTTGGGGTTTCATAGTATCTGAGGTCGGTAAGAATCAGCCCCTTTTGCTTATATACGTATACATTATATATATATATATATATATATATATATATATATATATAAATTATTATATGTATATATGTATATATATGTGTGTGTTGATATATATTTACATATGTCCATATATAAATATATATATATATATATATATATATATATATATATATATATATATATATATATATATATATATATATATATATATATATGTATGTATTACACACAGAGATATAAATCCAGATGTACATACATTCTTACATGGAAACGTATATACATGCATATATGTATATGTATGCACGTGTGGGGGTAGAGAGGGAAAGGAAAGACACGAGAAGAAACAGAAAGAGATATGACGGAAGTTGCGAAAGGGGAGTCAAAGAAAATAAATTGAAACGCTTCTTAGAATCTTGGACTTGTAATGGCACTCGTACGAGCAAAGTCTCGCAGATACATAAATACACACACACACACGTAGATGTTGATGTATATTTATATATATATATATATATACATACATATGCATACATACGTATATATATTACATGCAATGATACGCTACCTGCTTCTGTACATCTGTTTAATTATGTGTGTTTGTAAGGCTTCCGTGTTCTTCATATGCTTTCATCCATAGTAGCTTTGACGTTTTTCCTTTTTTTTGTGGGGTTTTTTTTGGCATTTGCGTTGATTCTCTTGTGTGTGCTGTTTGGAATACTTGTATGTGCTTGGAGTACACACTTCAGGAAATTGCCGGTCCTAGAAATTGTGTCCTTTTGCACTTCAAAGGTTTGGCTCTTTGATTTATACCTTGCTAGCCAACATTTTGTGCTGTGGTTTGAAGTTGTTTTGAGCAGTGATTTTATGAGTGTATAAGTTGATATTTTGACATCAAGGCACTTAAAGTGGACGAGATGGCAGAATGGTTAGCGTAATGGAAAAAAAATGCTTAGCGGAATTTCGTCCGTGTTTATGTTCTGAGATTCGATGCCGCCGAGGTCGGCTTCACCTTTCCTATTTTGGGAGCCGATCCTATTTTTGTCGTTTGAATAATGGAGGCAATGTAACTGAAATTTTAGGCCTTCTACTTTTAGCAGAAAGAATTATTGTTAATATATTTGTTTTCGAAGTCGTTATGATTAAAACCAAAAGCAGATGCAAAGTATATTTCGAAAAATGTTATTGAAATTTGCGATGCGAACGTGGAAAATTTTGGAGTAGATATATTTGGTATTAAATTAATCAGATATGTTCGTGTTATTGGTATTGCTGAGAGAGTTATATACAGGTGCAACAACGAACAATCGGATTAATACATGTATGAGTTTGCATATGTGTGTATTTGTATGTGCATGTGTTTGTCGTTGTGTGTGTCTGTGTGTGTCTGTGTGTGTGTATATGCGTGTGTATGTGTGTGTATGTGTATGCATGTGTGTGTGTGTGCTAACTTAGACTTGCATACATATACACATGTGGTGATACATACAT
>NC_142937.1:28286552-28346552 GCF_046866305.1 Octopus bimaculoides
TCGAGGTCACTGTTGGCCTGCTGGCTAGGCCAAAGGGGCGGCAACATCCGAAAGTAAGAAGAATGCGACCAACTGTATATAACAACACCCGATAGTTTTGTCGACACTCTGATACCGTGATATACAACCATCTATCTACCACTATATGTGGAGAGATAGACGAGTACCACTGTTCCTATGAGGGAGAGTTGGTAATTGTTAAAACATTTCTGCATGAAACTATTGGTAGCTATTTTAACCCATAAATGAATATTATGGAAGCAGCAATCAAAGCAGTGTGAAGCATTCCTTCTATGTGAGTGTAAAAATGTCCCCAGTGCCCTTAAACACTGGATGAGCATTACACACGAACATAGCACCAAAACAAAGTGTACTCACACACACACAAACACAAACTCACCCCCCCCCCCGCATATACGTGCACACATAAACGCACACACATACACACTCACACACACACATATATACATATATATGTATATATATATATATGTATATATATATGTGTGTATATATATATGTATATATATATATATAGGTTTGTATATATATATATTTAAATATATATGTGTATATATATGTGTGTATGTATATATATATCTATATGTACATATATATGTGTATGTATATGTATATATATATATATATATATATATATATATGTATATGTGTATATGTATATATGTATATGCTTGTATGTACGTATATACATATGTTCATATATAACAGATTTCAGTTTCTGTCTACCAAACCCACTCACAAAGCTTTGGTTGCCCCGAGGGCATAGTAGAAGATAGTTGCTGTAGGTGCCACGCAGTGGGACTGAACCCGGTACCATGTGCTTGGGAAACAAACATCTTACCATATTATAAAGGCTTTTTTTCTAAAGTCTTTGTTCGTTACATCCAAGTCATTGCAGTATTTCATTTGTATGAGTGTTTCATTCCTAAAATAATTCCAATGATAATGGATAAACCTATGTACCACAATTCTCATTCAATCAGCATAACTCCACCCCTCAAAATATGTAATATTGATCCACAACGGAAAACATAAACAGTCTTGTAATAAACATATCATGGTTAAAGGAGAAAGCTCTTTATCATATACAAATTTAAAAAAAAAAAGAAATTCTAGAACAATGTTCATTAGGATGACGAGGGTTCCAGTTGTCCAGATCAATGAAATAGCGTGCTCTTGGGGTGAGCGCTCCACAGATACGCGTAACCTTAATATAGTTCTGAGGGAAAACATGCATGGCCCTATGTGACTAACAAGTATATATAACATACAGAAAATAGCACTACTAGGCGCCGGACACATCTTACATAAAACATTTTCAATACAGTAACTATGAGAGCATCACAACAAACCACAGCACATACCCAAGGCACACAAACCTGTGCATTGAAAGCACGTGAAATAAATAAGACTACTGAATAATAATAATAATAATAATAATAATAATAATAATAATAATAATAATAATAATGATAATAATAATAATAATAATAATAATAATAATAATAATAATAATAATAATAGAATTGCTTACTTGTCGACCCATCATGCACATTTGATTCCATGATCGTAAAAGAAATGGAAGAAACACAAGCAAAAATATAGAACCTCGTTAAAATTTTAAATTGGAAGAATTTGGAGCATGCAAAGAGTAAAGGCTACAATAAGTGGTACGCTGGGAACAGTAAGCCAAGTTATAGACAAATGGCTGAAAGAATTTGACATACAATGCCCTGTATAACTCCTATATAAAATGTGTCTCTTAGGAGCAGCAAAGACCATCAGGCGGGTTCTGAGCACTTGAAAGATTGCTGCAAATTTGTGGATAACTAAGGTTACAGGTAGTAAGAAACTCCACATAATCCCTACAATGAACAAGATCGAACCAGGGACAAACCAAAATAATAATAAAAGACCCAAAATGAAACGATGAGAACAATGGACCACCTAATTTCTGGATGTAAGGTTTTTAGCATCTGTAGAGTAAAACAAGACATGACACAGCTTGACAATATCTACACTGGTTAGTATATCAGCTTTATAAAATCAAAACTTCTGAGACTGTAACTGAGGGAGAAAATGTAACGATTCTTTGGGAGTTTAGCAGTATATACAGACCAGTGGACCAAAGCTAATAAACCGGATATTGATGTGAAAGATCAAAGCAATAAAATCTGTTCATTCATTAACATGAGCATCCTTTCTGATCATAATATCTCGGCAAAAGAATTTGAGAAGCTCAGAACATATAAAGATTTGCTCATTAAAATCGAAAATATGTGGCATTTCAATGCGATTACAATAACAATGATTCTAGGAGCAACTGGAATGATCAAAAAAGATACTGAAAATTATTTGAGAACAATCTCTGGTTCACCGTCAGATTGTTTTAACTGCTACATCACACGTATTGAGAAGTGCATTGTCACTGTGAATTTTGTCTTCCTTTTCACCATTTTTGCTTAGTTTTTTTTTTCCAGTCTTTTTCTCTTTTTTCTATTTTTCCTTTTTTTTCTATCTAACTTGACTTCTTTCAAACTTAATTTTGTAAATGAACAATCTGGTGTATTTATTTTTATGTCCTACTAATGTATACAGTAAGATTGTTTGCTCTACATGTCGAGAAGACACCCGGTAAGATATGGAAATAACAGTGAATGAAGAAGTAAAATACTAATGACTTTTACTTTATATATTTTCCGTGTCGTTAAAATAAGTAAGAGTTGAGCATTTGGGTCGGTGTAAACGACTGACTCTCTCTTCCGAAATTGTTGGCATTGAACCCTTTATTTTTATTATAATTCCATAAGGTGTCGACCTGGCAGAAACGTTAGCAGGCCGAGCTACATGGTTTGTGGTATTTCGTCCATCATTTCGTTGAGTTCAAATTCTGCTGACGTCAACTATCTTGTTCATCTTTTCGAGATTGTGAAAATAATTACCAGTTGAGCACTGGGGACGATGTAATTGACTTAATTCCCACCCTGAAATTGCCGGCCTTGTGCCAAAATTTAAAACGAATATTAAATTAATCTTCTCATGATAGAACTTAATATTACAGTCCAATAAAATTAATAACTATACTCCCTATCTAAATTTTGCTAAATTGTTCTGCATAACATTAACTTTATCATAAGATCCAAACAATCTTAAACCGTAATGTAATCTCGATAATATACCTAACCAGGTTATTAACACGTAATTTCTAGCCGTTATCATCTATATATTAATGCAACAATATTGAATTATGTACTGGTGGAATTACCCAATCTTATCACCGTTAACTATTCTTACTATAGTTATCCATTCTTAGAAATTTAGCCCGTCATACTCAAATCTATCTGATTTCATATATGAATCCAAATGATTGTTAATTCTCTATTAAATTTCTCGAATAATCATTAAAGGTATTCGTTGCTTTAACTCTCACTACGTCCCATTCAACAGGCTCTATTGAATTTTTCTTATGTATTTAATTTCCTCAATATAAATTATCTCAGTAATCGTGAATTTCCTTCCTCCCTAGCATTCTCACATTCAACAATACGAGGTAATCTTTAATATTACTGAACAATTTCGCTTTTTACTTTACACACACATATGCAGGCGCACGCACACAAATGTATATACATGCATACACACACACAGACACAGACACCCCTCCCCCATATATATATATATATATATATATAACAGAGTAAGCGCATAAACGTGAAGCATGGTGGAAAAAATAGTACTCGAATTCCGGAGGTATATATATATATATATATATATATATATATATATATATATATATATATATATATATATATATATATATATATATATATATATATGTATATATTTATATATGAATATACATACTTACATACATATATATGTGTGTGTAAGTGCGGTTGTCATATCAGCTGAGATGATAGCCGTTCCACATTCAGCCTGATTGTTCTGGTTTATTTCATGCCTGCATGCATCAGCAGGGATATGACTTTTCACGCTACGCATCCATTGCCATAAGTCGTCATAAAATACAAAACATTTGAAGAAATGAAATGAGGATGAGACATGTCTGTATGTCTTTTCATTTAACTGACAAAAGCCTGTACAACACTTTTGTCACTCTCTCGGCCGCCATTACAGGTTTCAATGACACGTATTGCAAAATGACAGGTCCTATTTCGACCACAAGCTTTATATGAGAGTAACTTTCTTGTAGAATAGTTACTTTTCTCGCTCTTTTTTAAAAGCCACTACACCATATCTAATGGATCAAAGACATGCGAGATATGCGTAGCTGAAATAACGCACATTCACTTTAGTTACTTAATTCTAAGAAAACAAGGACGAAATATTGGTCTTCCTACTTTCCTCTTCTTTCGTCTCCTTCTAACTTTTAACATAATCCTTCACATTTTTCTTTCCGTATTTCCTCATGTCTTCCCATAGAGCAACGTACTGGTTTTCGAATAGGTCTGACCGCATACACTGAGCCTGAAAGATTGCTTTGAGATACATGGCATGTAACATAATACTGCCAAATTATTCTATCTGTAACCCATGAAAGTATTAAATGATATTGGTGTATCTTAAATTGTGTATGTTAAATAACCTTTATCTCTCACTGGATGGAATATATTTTCGTTGATCTTATCTATAACGTAACAGTAAACTATATATATCTTTTATTAGCTTGTTTCATTAGACAGCGGACATGATCGGGCACCGCCTTGAATTTTTAGTCGAATGCATCGAGCCCGTTGCTTATGTTTTAAGCCTGGTAGATATTCTATTCTATTACATTTGCTGAAACGCTAAGTTACGGAGACAAGCACACACCTACGCCTATTCTCAGGTGGTGGTGGTGGTGGTGGTGGTGGTGGTGGTGGTGGTGGTGGTGGTGGTGGTGGTGGTGGTGGTGGTGGTGGTGGTGGGAAACAATCACAGACAGAAATCCACACACATACACACAAATATGTGTGGCATTTCAAAGCTCAGTAACGGATGGAAAGAGTTTATAGAGAAGAATGGTGACTATATCAACGATTAATTATATCAGATACATTTTTTTACTGTTATATTGAGCATTAAAAAAACGTATAGAACTTTAGTTACAACCTGGTGTAAATGTAGAAACTCATTCTTAAACAATATTAGCTTTCAGAACAACGTCTATAATACAACAAAAACTAATTTTAGTATAAATCTCAATTCGCGTTTATCTTCAAATTCATTATACATATTCATTATTTTCAAAACGTAGAGTGCCTGAAAATACGATTTTGCAATACGTACATTCCTTGTCCTCCGTTAATTCACATAGTTCAATTTTGTTTTATTGATTTTGGTAGAAGTTTATTAACATAATTTGCAATTTGTTAATTTACATATACAGAAATAGCATATATATATATATATATATATATATATATATATATATATATATATATATATATATATGTATATGTGTATGCACATACACACACACACACACATAAATGTATATATATATATATATATATATATATATATATATATATATATATATATATATATATATATATATATATATATATATATATATATATATATATATATATATATGCAGGGCAGGGAATCGTCAATTAGTAATAAAATTAATAATTAACAATTTTGCCGGGTAGCTCAGTATGAAAAAACCTTTTTGGTAAAATCATTTATAATCATAAATATATAGGGATTGACAGTAACCTGCTTCTCCAACGAACTACTGATTCCAAAACTACAAATTATTACTCTAAATTGATAGCGATATCTTTGATACACACAGAACAAAAAACAGTAGAGAAGAGCAAAAAAACCCACCTGTCTTTAGTTAATTTAGTACGATCGTCTCACAGTTAAGAGTAAAGAATACTCTATTCTGATCTTCAGCTAAATATTCTAATAAATTTGTTAATGTCTAAATAACTCACGTTAATTTTGACCATGCGACATCAATAATGATGGAGAAGCAGGTTACTGTCAATCCCTATATATTTATGATTATATATATATATATATATATATATATATACATAATGTATATGATAGACTCTCTTGTCGATTTCGACGTATTAAGATGTGACAACGTATACTTTCTTTAACGGTTTTAATTCTTATGCCGAATGAGACATTTCAGCCCTGCCAAAGACTTGCAGAAAAGCCCGCTGATGTGTCAAGTATGAGGATTACGGGACAGGGGCTGGCAGGATATTTTGCAGCCGCTTTTCGTCTTTGCATTGCACCCCTAAGCCTGGATTCGACGATCTCCATTTTGCTCCCAGGTTGTTTGCTCGAAGGTACTGTGACTTATGTATAAAGAATATGAACGGTTTAATATTATCATATATATACCCCCTTAAGCTAGGCATCTATTTTTAGCTATCCCTACTGACCACTGACCACACTTAATCTAGATTTCATCTGTTTAATTAACAGATATAAATATTTTCGTCCTTAAATTTATTGAAAACCTTAACACGTGACCTCTGACCCTGAAACTAAACCTACGAACGATAAGACTGTCATCTCATCTCAATCTTTATTCTTTTTTATTTTTATTCCTTTCATTCTTTCGTTTTTGATTTCGTTCTCATCCATTCTTTCCCGCACCTATCTCGTTCCTGTCTTTGGTTCATATATCAACCGAAATAGAATTAGTTGAGGTAGTGTGAGTATATATATTAATGATGTCAAAATTTGGCAGTTTCCATGTGATTGTCGAGGTCTTGTTGCAAACTGGAAATGGGTCAGGCAAGTATTTTTTTTAGTAGCTTAATTTATAGCGAAAACTAAACATATTGCCATTAATTTAATTATACTGAAACATATTCTACTCCAGATCTGCCAGTATAGTTGTACCAGTAACCTGCCAGGGTCCAGGCTGAATGCGGTGGCCTAGAATTAATGAAAATAGAGGATCTCCTTTGCATAGTATTAATAAAACATGATAGAGCCTTAACAACTTGAGATTATCATGAATTTCTCCGAAAACGTCTCTCACTCTGATCCTTGTATCAGATGAGATGAACCTCATACGCATCCATGAAAATTACGTCATATACAGCCGAGTCAAGCTATGGTTTTATACACATACACAAACACACACACTCACATGTATGTATACATTTTGGGGGCCATTATTCACATAAATATTTATATAAACTAAATTTACTTTGAGGTGGACTTAGGTGACAATTACCTGAACTGTGTTGATTTCAGCGATACAATGCGAAGCGAACGAATGTAAGTCTTTTACATACCAATATAGAGACATGCATTTATACATAAAGTAGGTGTAAAGACACAGAGAGGGAAAGAGAGACGCCAGAGACAGAGGTGTACAGATAAGTATGTTCATAGATAGTTTTGTAGATATGTAAATATGAGGATAAATAAATACAGAGGTAGAGACAGAAGAAGCTAGGAAAATTGATGGAAGAACGTAGATAGATATATAGATAGATAGATATATAGATAGATAGATGGAGAGAGAGGGAGAAAGAAAGAAAGATAGAAAGAAAGAAAGAAAGAAAGAAAGAAAGAAAGAAAGAGACAAAGAAGGGGAGAGACAGAGAGAGTGAAAGAGAGAGAGAGAGAGATTGACACGCACTAGATGAAAGCCATCCCTGAAATTCAAAACAGTATAATTTATGGCTGTTAAAATGTTGACTAAGTGTAGAATGGATATAATATGTTACTTTGATGAGAAACTATGAAAAAATATTATTATTCATAACCTAAATTTTATTAGATTGCTCTTTGGATAGTTTATATTAAGTGGTGTATGATGAGGATATTTAATTCGAATTATACGTATAAGCTACTGAATGTATTTTCCATCTATTTTGGTTTTAATATTTGCGATTAAATTTAAGTGGACAAATTTGATTGAAATTGAAATTTTATTATAATCTTTTTAGAATATTACATAGTTTTCAGGTAATTTTATCAATTTGGTAAAATAATGTCAAAATGAACGTGAATATGTATATGTGCGTGCGTGTTTGCATGTTTATATATACATATATATATATATATATACATACATACATACATACATACGTATATATCTATATGTATATGGTGGATACGCGCACACATACACACACACACACACACACACACATTTATATATATATATATATATCAGACACGCACACACGTATTGATAGAGAGACGTAGCAAGGAAGAGAACAAGGTATGTCCATAAACGTGCTTTCTCCGTCCCACACACAAATACACACACACACACACACATAAACATGTATTCTGATATATATACACGCACACACACGCATACATACATACGTTTGTCTGTTTGTAATGTTCCATCGGTATATCAAAAGCTTATAGAGGCTGACTATGTTTGTGCTTGACTAAATGCGACATGCTGATGACGATGTGTAGTAGTAAATTTTTAATGGTTATATTATAATGGGGGTACCTCTACGATGATGGACATCGAGCTGCAGTTGACTATTGTTAACGGTTGATATTAATATTACTACACTCATATCTCATAATTGAATGATATACTTCTTATACTGAAATACATCATTCCTTTATAGATCTATAGATATTGCTGGTAATGTATTTCGAATACTATTTTAAAAGAATATCTCTTATTTTCCTCAACCGAATACACAAAATTATCTGTGTGTGTGTTTATGCGGGTCTCTTGCTTAGTACACACACACACACGCGCGCACACCACCACACAAAGACACGCATACACACACATATGCGCGCACACACACACATACACACATATGAGGCTGAGTAAACAGTAAGCAACGTTATGAAACATGAAATATATTTCAGCAATGCGGAAATTGTGTTCATCAAATTAAGTAACATTGCCATTAACACGTTTTTGCCAACGGGTTACAAGTCTGTTTATTCTGGTAACATAAAAATATGGAGTTCTGGAGCTGATGAACTTTTTGAACGCCCTTCAAGCATCGGTTTAATTTTTGAAGTCCTTCCCTCGCAGGAAACCATCAAGGTGTTTGAAAAGGTGGTAGTCGGTAGCAGAGAGGTCCAGGGAATATTCTGGGTGGGGAAGAACTTCGTAGCCAGCTACCCTCAATTTCTGGAGTGTCAATAGTGAAACGTGTGGTCAAGGATTGTCATGAAGAATGACTGGCCCTCTTCTATTGACCAGGTGGAGTAGCAGTTTTACGTTCATTTTCGCAATTTCATGGTAATATGTTTGTGCAGTAATGGTTTCCCCGGGTTCTAAGAAGTTATAGTAAATGAGTCCAGCAGTACACCACAAAACTGTCACCATAGCCTTTTTTTTAAAGCGCTCAGGTTCAGAGAATGTTTTCGAGCTTCATTTTGGTTCAACCACTGCAAAAAAACATATTTTATTATTGTACAGAATCCACTTTTCATCACATGTTACAATACTGTCGAGAAATGGATCGGTCTGGAAAAGCGACGGGCTAATTTCATATCTGCACATTTACTGATTTTCCATTCAAATCGGCTGGCATCCATTTGTCGAGCACTTTTGATTTTCCGATCGCATGCAAATGGTTGCAGGCAGTTTTCGGGCTAACCCGAAGTTCTTTTGCCAGTTCTCGAGTGGTTTTACGTGGATCAATCTCAATGAGGGTCATTAATTCACCGTCACCGATTCCAGATGGGCATCCACTACGCTCATGATCTTCAAGGCTCAGGTCTTCACTGCGAAATCCTTTAAACCATTTTCCAGCTATTCACTCACCGGTCATTTCCTCACCAAACATTTCGTTGATATCGTGAGTGGTTTCATCTGTCTTACGTCCTTTCCTGAAGTTAAATAACAAAATTGCTCGAATATTGCGCTTTGACAGTTCCATTTCAGATGATTGCAGCAACAGTGAAAAGAAGTATCAATGTTAATTTATTGATGAATTTAGGCAAGTCTATGACCGTATTATCAGACAATTGCAAAGAAAATGTTTAAAAAATATTCAGAACTCTGCAAAAATCCGTTACAAAACGTTGCTTACTTTTTACTCAGCCTGAGATAAACTTTTGTTTATTCACCAGAAGTGCTAAATTACAGGACTCCTTACAAATGCAATATAACTGAAAGACTTTCATTTCCAATACTCAGATTGCTCATTTCCGATCATCAGCCGGTAAACTGAACTTGGTTTTCTTTTCAAATATCTACTGTATGAATAGATTTTGAAATATGAAAAGAAAGTTTGAAGGTAACGCTTATCATTGTGTTGATTCGCTTAAAGACCTTTGTGAACCTCACGTGCAAAAACGTCTGCTTCAAACTCGGGCTTCTGATTTCATTTCTGGTTCACGTGATAATATTATAAACTTCGTATAATCGATAAAATTGAAATCATGAAATCGATTTGCTATTTCCCAAATCATATTTTTCAGTATTTTTTAAGTACTTAAATTTATGTCTTCAAAAAGAATTGTGTGTATGTGAATGTCAGTTCTGCCTGCGCCTGAGAAAGATGCATACATATATACATATGTACTGTCAATTTCAAGATATAATCGCGATAAAATAGTATTTGTACACTTCATTTTATGGCATAATCTCGAAAATATGACAGGTTC
This sequence comes from Octopus bimaculoides, assembly GCF_046866305.1. Taxonomy (NCBI): domain Eukaryota; kingdom Metazoa; phylum Mollusca; class Cephalopoda; order Octopoda; family Octopodidae; genus Octopus; species Octopus bimaculoides. The sequence goes on from NC_142937.1 coordinate 28,297,167, forward strand.
CCTACAACTCTAGTTCGAAAGCAAATTACGCAGCTTAGGGTGTGATAGTTAAAGAAGTGTATGAAAGAAATAGCAGAAATATTTGTGCACTACATATGTTTCAGAAGTGCATCGGAGGTGTATCATGTAACATTAAAACTATTACATAATTTTACCATCTCTCTGATAATCAGTTGTCCACATGAGTCATAGAGAAATTAGATCTCTGAGACAGAAACGTTTCTTTCAAATATTTTATTTTAAAGTAATTAGCATTTATTCTTCCAACTGGCGAATACAACGCCAGTGAATTTTCAAATAGTTTTCATGTATCAATAACGAAGTGCTTTGTCACAGTATGTGGTTGTCTGGGGATGCTTGCTTCAAACGAAACCAAAAGAGGCAGAGCTGCGAACTATCAATTCCACGAACGCTCTTCACTGATTTTCGTCTGCTGTGGTATATTTCTATGTTTTTCAACACCGTTCGTCTATAAGAGATATTAAGTGCAAATACTACACTTAATTACATTTTCTATGATGGATCTGCTTTACGTATGATACGCAGATTGTTATATTTCTTAATATATTCAAATGAATCTGACATGTTTGTTTGTTAAAAAAAAATTCTATTTGCTTTATTGTACAGATTTACTTTTCCTTTATCTTCTTTTGCTTGTTTCAGCCATTTGACTGCGGCCAAGCTGCAACACTGCTTTGAAGGGATTTAGTCGAACAAATCGACTGCAAGCCTTATTTTTGTAAAGATTAGTACTTATTCTATTGGTCTCTTTTGCCGGACCGTTAAATTACACGGACGTAAACACATCAAAACCGGTTGCCAAGTGGTAAAGCAGTGACGAACACAAACGCAAAGACACACACGCACACGCACACGGACACACACACACACACACACACACACACACACACACACACACACACACACATATATATATATATATATATATATATATATAAGACAGGCTTCTTTTCAGTTTCGGTCTACCAAAGGCACACAGAAAGCTTAGATGGGCCCGAAAGTATAGTAGTAGACATTTGACCAAGGTGCCACGAGTGGGACCGAACTCCGAACCATGTGGCTGGAAAGCAAACGTCTTACCGCATAGCCACTCCTGTGCTTATGCTAGAATATACTCGGGAAACATTTGTACATTTCAATATACTTATTAAATTGATTTTTATCTAGCATCTCTTCCCTGAAAATTAGTGTTATGCTGAAGGTTTGTTTTTGCTAAAATTGTTATTCAACATTAGCTCTAAAACAAATCTGATCTAATGAGAAATATTACGAGAAGTATCTTAACCATGGCCGGCCTACCCTTCTTCCTACGTAACATATCCAGGAATAAACTACCTGCTGTTTTTCATTCCTCTTTATAATGGTAGATTAGATTTTCTGTATGGCTCGATGCTCTTCCCATTAAAAGAAACACCGGTGATTGTCGTTAAGGTTGGGATAGAATGCGATAAAGGAAACAAGGATATAGGTGCATAAGTAATAAGAAGGGAGCACAGTGTCGTACGGCACAGCTTGACATCTGGTTGACTTTCATGATGAATCCATTCCTAATAAGAGCAATGGAGCGTTTTGTTCCCAAAATACGACGATACATCAGCGGCCTTAAACTCATGAAACAGAGAATGGTGTTTAATAATTAAATAATTTGCAAATTTATACACACATGAATACAGACTCATGCACACAAATACACAAGCACCTTCGTAATCACGCAGATATATATGTATGTATGTATATATATATATATATATATATATATATATATATATATATATATATGTGTGTGTGTGTGTGTGTGTATGTGTGTGTGTGTGTGTGCGTGTGTGTACGCATGTATTGCAATATACATCTGAAAGGCTTCAATAAATATCATGTGGTAAAACTGTATATTTTGAATCAAACATTATTATCGAAAATATAATATATACATTATATACATACATGAATGTATCTATATATGTGTGTATGTGTGTGTATGTGTGTGTGTCTGTTTGTATATGTGTGTGTGTGTGTATGTGTGTGTGTGTGTGTGTGTGTGTGTGTGTGTGTGTGTGTGTGTATAACCTCATTACAATATCACAAATCAAGAGAATAGCATACACTATAAAATATAGAGCAGTTATTTATTTGTGTATAGGTAACGTGATTTTAGAAAAATACCATTGGCTTCATATCTTTCGCGAACTAGACAGCTCTTCAGTTTCTCTAAACAGTAACCGTTCTCTGCAAAGAATGTTTGTTTTAAAATGCAAGAACGCCACTCATAGTTCAAGAAATAGTCCTCTTTGAAAATATGGCCGGGCGAGTTGTCCTCCTTCGCAATTTTGAAGTAAGAATTTCCGAAAATGTGGACAACTCCCCACGGCTTCTGTTCTGGAGTTAAAGTAGCCTTTTGGCTCATGTGAGTTCATGAGAATTATAAATCTTTCTGCCATGGCGTATGATCGTCTTTTAGGCGCCATACGTATGATGTGAGTGTTGTTGTGTTGCGTCTCTCCAGGACACTGAAAGAAGATCTGTGGATGTTCAGGTGAATTTTAAATGTGAATTCACAAGATCCGACATATACTTTAGTTTGTGTCCCTGTGATGGCATTGATGTTACTGATAATTGTGCTACTCCTGTTTGAGGCTACCTTTGCTTGGTACACTATAGCCTCGGTGTTACACGGCATGTCCATTGCATAGTGTGGGTGCATTTACATAGCGTAGGAGGTTGATAGTGCAACCGAATTTAAGTGAAGTTCATGGTGGGGGGAGTTGAGAAATTCTGATCGAGGTGAGTAAGGGAGTCAACTGATCTGTAACAATGTTCTTGAGAAGATAGCTTACTGAGTAAGTCGTATTTAAGAGTGGGGACAGTTGCATTTGTAGGTGCAGGAACAGCTTTGTGCTAACGTGAAAATATTTGCAGTTTGTAGTGAATGAATAATGTAAAAACTGTATAACTGTCAGAATTTTTATGATTGAAAACAGAAAAAATATATAATATGGATTAACTTCTGAATGCATTTAAAAAATAAATAAAACTAGATTTAAATTGCATGGCTATCTAAAGGCAGTGCTAATGTGCTAATATCGGATGTAGTAGAAGGCGAAGTGAAAGTAGCATAACTACGTCACCAAGAGTAACATTCCTTGAAACAACGATCGTTGGTATTTCTTATTTACCTATGAGAATGTGTTTTTGTTCCCTGGGGTGGCATTAATCATTATGTAGAATCTTTGAAGAGTCTATGACCATCTCTGGAACATAAGTGATGTTTGTTCCCAGCATGAATAAAATCGATTGCAAAAATATTGATTTTAAGGGAGATCAAGTAAATGAGCTGTACAAACACACATCTTCCATTTTATTAAATATATATATATATATATATATATATATATATATATATATATATATATATATATATATATAAATATATATATATATATATATATATATATATAAATATATATATATATATATAAATATATATATATATATATATATAAATATATATATATATATAAATATATATATATATATATAAATATATATATATATAAATATATATATATATATATATATATATATAAATATATATATATATATATATATAAATATATATATATATATATATATATAAATATATATATATATATATATATATATATATATATATGTATATATATATAAATATATATATATACGTGTATATATATACGTGTATATATATACGTGTATATATATATATATATATATATATATATATATATAAATATATATATATATATATATATATATATATAAATATATATATATATAAATATATATATATATATATATAAATATATATATATATAAATATATATATATATATATATATATAAATATATATATATATATATATAAATATATATATATATATATATAAATATATATATATATATATATATATATATATATATATATATATATATATATATGTATATATATATAAATATATATATATACGTGTATGTGTGCGTGCGTGTGCGTGCGTGTGTGCGTGTGTGATTGTGTTTGTCTTCCTGTCACTTGAAATCCGCTGTCAGTTTCTATAAAAATATATCAATGTTCTTTCCAAGCCAACGGCTTATAAGGCCGGTTTCACATAGGATTCGGTCCCTTGCATGATTATTAATTAAAAAAAAAATTGTAGCTGAGTGTAATGCGGCAACGTGAAAAGAAGTGCTTAATTCACAAGGCATTATACACGTGTATAATGCATTCACCAGTACGCGACGTCGACGGAATAAGTAGCAAACATTGAAAATACAATATTCACAGGGAACCGGGTCGATATGTTCGCCAAAATCATTTCTTGGCAGTGCCGTAGCAGTCTTACTCTTGACACAAATAAAGCAATAGAAGTGCATATTATTCACAATTTGGTATTTATAATTGAATAAACTCTGTTTTTATCTCCAGTGTAAGTGAAAAATAATGTACAATGTGTGATTTTAACGTGAATAAACTGTTTCAACTGTCAGTATATTTTAGTTTTACGTTAGTTTTTCTTGACAACTTAGATATTTAAAAAAAAATAACATTCTAAGATACTATTTCACATCCGAATGATACACTGTTGATACATGTGTAAGTATTTGAGATAAGAGACTGATAAATTATTTGTTTTTGTTAGTAGCATTTCGTTACATTTCAAGTTAAATGCGTTCAGAGATAATCTTTTTGTTCAATGAATACAAAAAAACGTGCAGGCAACACATTTGCTCAAACAAGCAGAAATAAAATGATGTCTTATTAATCTGTTATATTTTATTCGTTTCATACTGCGACCATGCTGGGGCACGCCTTGAAAAGGTACAGTTGAATCAATCGACCCAGGAATTATTATATTTTTGTAAAGCCGGCTACATATTATAGCGGTGTCGTTTGCCGATCAGTTAAGTTACGGGAACATAAACGCGCCAACACCGGTAGTTAAGTGTTGGTGAGGACAAATACAAGCATACAGAAAAGCACACACGTACACACACTCTCACAAACACATACACTCTCACACATACATACATACACACACACACGACGGGTTATTTTAGTTTCAGTCAACCAAATCCACTCACAAATATTTGGTGGCCCCGAAGCTATAGTAAAAGACATCTGCCCATGGTTCCATGCAGTGGAATTGAACTCGGAACTATGTGGTTTGGAAGTAAACTTCTCGCCACACAGCCACGCCTGCCCCAATGAATACAAAACAAAAAGAGCAACGAACACAATTGCCTAAACAAGCAGAAATAGAATAATATCGATAAAACAAACTTGTATTGAAAAGAAAAAGAAAACGGCGTGAGAATTGTTTCAAAAATAAACGAAATATATTGATTTTTATCATAAAGAGAATGTCTCAATTTTGGGTGGTGAAACCAGCGAATTACTTCCACCCCGATACCTTCTTTTATCGACCCCTGCAATCTAAAACTTACTTCAGTAGAATATGATCTCAGTAAGGAGCCGTGAGTACCTAATGAATAGTAGTTACTCCGTTGTATTGTAATGCTGTCAATCAACTTCTCGTAAAACAAGTACATTAATATAATAAAAGAATTGTTAACTGATTAAAATAGTAAAGAAAACAACTAATGATGAGATATTTTGTAAGCATGAAAAGACGTAAGAAGTATTATAGGATTCGAGAAAATTATTTAGATTACGCCAAATTAGACACGTTCGCAAGAAAAATTTTGACATATTTTTTACGCAACAACGACTTACAAACTGAAGCAGAATATTTACAATACATTAAACACAATGAGATAGGTGTATATTACGTATAGGAACAATAATATTGGCTGATATGAACATAGAGACCAACTCAGAAAGAGGAAGTCACGACAGAAATATAAATATGAAATGGAGACTTTTAGTAATACTAAAGAAGGTGCAGAACAATTATAGGTGATAAGACAGGTCAAATATGATCTCTAATTTTTACACGTGTTTATCTGTCTTTTAGTATACACATTCGTTATTAGCCACGGCGGCAGTATTAGGTCTTACACGCAATCTACATACTTTACTTCACGTGAATATTTTGCAAGAAGCCACGATATCGTGTATAGACGTATAGTGCTAAAAAGGACAGGCGTATCAGTAGTGGCGTTGTGATTGTTAATCCCCGGGATATCTATCTATATGCGCGTCATCGTGCCCATCGATATAGGAACAGAGTGATCAATAAATCACTGGTGCCGCAGACACATATACACCCCCCACACACGAATATATGTGAAATATATATATATATATATATATATATATATATATATATATATATATATATATATATATATATAATTATGTGTATTTCTTCTATCTTAATGAATAAAAATTCTTCTGATAGAATAAATGGGTTAATAGAAACAAATGTAGCAAAGAGCACAAAATAACTGTGGTTTAGTTCCTGTTTTTAAGGCAGGAACTCCTTGAAATTTTGGGTATTTTAGTATATTTAAGAATTTAAGGATTGGAGAAAACGCATGTTATAATTGCATACTTTATTCCTACATATGTTTCAAAGGATTACAACCTGTGTGATCCATAGGGATCTTTGATATTAAATTTGTAACCTTCTCATCAGGGAAAGCATGGGAATCATCTTAAACGTAAGACATTATGACCGATTATGAAAACAATAGATGGATAAGGTTATGACTTGATTCATTTGAAAAATATATATATAATATGTGACAATTAGAAGGTTGTCATAATAAAATTCAGAGTTTCGGATGCTGGAGCTGAAGTGTGTTCTGGCATCTCATCAGTTATTAAGACAAACGGGCGTTGCGTTCCAAAGCACCACCACCCCGCGATACATGAAAATCCGCGAAGTAGAAACAGTGTCGTGCTGTCTATATATTTATTTTGTTATAAACGCAAAACAACGCCACAGAGGAATCGACGTATCGTCGATTTGATGGAGGGAATGGGGCGCTTATGTGAACAGAAACATTCAGTTACAGCATTCAGTGATTGTTCGGCAAATAAATGCCGAACCCTCATATGTCACCTAACAACGGGGGAATCCATGGTATATATATATATATATATATATATATATATATATATATATATATATATATATATATATATATATATATTTATATATATATATATATATATATATATATATATATATATTTATATATATATATATTTGTTTGTTTATTTATAAAAAAAGAAGTTTGGAAACGCCACTATATCAGATAAATTTAAATTTTTATTTTCTCAGAGATATTTTACATGTTTCGGTTCTTCTTGAAAAATGAACCTTGTGAAAAATATGTATTTTTAAAAGTAAAATGAAAGAACAGTTCATTATTTTCGCCTAATAGTTTCAACAGAGTCCACGTGGAAGCGTTTTATGTGTGGGAACATAATAGCTGTCTTGTGCGTTGACTAGAATCGTTGGCTGTAGTAGTAGTAGTGACCGTGTTGGTAGTGGTGAGTGGCTGGAGTGACCATTGGCCGTAATAGCAGCAGTAGCAGAGAGCCTTGGTCGGCGTAGTAGAGTTGTATTAGTAGTTGATTGACTGTAGTAGTAGAGGAAGCAGCAGCAGCAGCAGCAGCAGCAGCAGCAGTAGTAGTAGTAGTAGTAGTAGTAGTAGTAGTAGTAGTAGTAGTAGTAGTAGTAGGTGTGACTGTTTGTCGTAATAGCAGTAGCAGCAGAGACTGTTGGTCGTAGTAGTAGTAGTAGTAGTAGTAGTAGTAGTAGTAGTAGTAGTAGATGGGACTGTTGTTTGCAGTAGTAGTAGTTATCGTGGTGGTGGTTGGATTGGTAGAATTCTTTTTCTTTCTTTTTTCGAAAACCAATATATGGTTTTAATGTTCCTGGCCCAGGGTGTTTAAACTTGGTCTGAATTCTCTAATGAAATGAAGCTCTTGTTTTGACGTTGAGTGAAAGTTGTGTTGTTATTGAATTGGTAAAGTGGGAAGCTGTCTATGTGGCCGCTGACAGGTATTTTCCTATATTCAGGATTCCTAATTTGGGATTTACGTACTACCATCCTTTTTCGTAGGCTGTTTTATGTATGGCCTATATATTGCCTATTGCACCCTGCGCATTTTATCACATACATTACGTTTCCAGATGCACAGGTGAAGTTTGCTCTGATGGTGAAATGATGGCCTTGTTCTAATGTATCTTCCGAACCTTCTACTAAGATGACACAGAGCCTGCAGCTGGGCCTTCCACACTTTTTTTGGGTGCAGTTTAGCCTGGGTTAAAATCTTCTTTAAGGATTTTGGTTTACTTTTTATGATGGTGCACGTTTGGAAGATTCGGTTCATCTTTGGGTCTCCCGTCAGTAGGACTGTGCTTTTGAGTATGGTGTTGAAGGCCTCATTGTTTAGTGAGTAGTGTGTAGAGATGTAGGGTTGGGTTTTTTATTCTTCATCCTGTTTTGGTTTGGGTTGTCTCAGGTTTTCTATATTTAATTTAAGTGCTCGTTGGATTGGATTTTCTTATCACTTCTAAAACCTTTCCTTAAGCACATCAAAAGCTACATAAGAGACGATATAGACATGCTTAACCACGTCCCAAAAGCAGTCAATGGGAAAGCCCTACTAGTATCCTCGGACGTAGTTAACCTTTATTCAAACATCCTCCACAACTTAGGAATAGAAGCGATCACTTTCTGGATAAACAACTACTCCTTTGAACTTCCAACTCGCATAAATAATGAACTCGTAATAGAAGGACTGAGATTTACTTTAGAAGATAATTACTTTATATTTAATTTCGCAATCATGTATACTTCCTTCATTTCATTTCGACTCAGACACTCTTTACGTAGTTATTTGAATGTTTATTAAAGTACATAGCGACGTTTGGTTGCTTGGGGTTCGTTATTACTGATCTGTTTAAGGTGGTAATTTGGCAGAATCGTTTGCACGCAGGGCGAAATGCTTAGCGGTATTTCATCTGTTTCTACGTTCTGAGTTCAAATTCCGCCGAGGTTGACTTTGACTTTCATCCTTTAAGTACCAGTGAAACCCTGTGGTTGATCTAAACGACACATCTCCTTTCCCATAATGGCTGCCCTTGTGGCGAAATTTGAAATCATTATTATTCAACTGTTTATATTCATTATGACATTTGGATAGTATGTTTGTTGTCTGTATCGTCTTTCAGATAATATTGCATTGTGTTCTTTGGCAACGAGTTCTTCCATTTATCATTTACTACTTTTGTCAAGAACTTTATGCAGTCATATAAAGATACAGAGACAGACTGACAAACACACATTTAGATATAACAGTGGATACGTGGAGATATACAGGCAGCTTTAGGTGTAAATAGATGATGATGAGTATATGTATGCGGAAGAATGAATGCGGTAGACGTGATAAGATTTAACCTAAATTTGTAGTATTTTTTAGCAATACTGCTAAAGATTCATATTTTGTTTATATTCATTTTATATGCCATTATCATTTTTATCAGATATCGATGCTTCTGTAAAATGATTGCCGTTGAAATTTACAACAGTGTTACTAAAAAAAAAAATTTGTCCACGCTTCAATTCGTTTTCAAAAGAAAAAAGAAAGACGAAATACCTACGTCCAACATACCACACATTTATATACATACATACATACATACATACATACATACATATATATATATATATATATATATATATAGATATAAATATATATATGAGACCAAAGTGTACGTACGCCGCTATTTTTTTATATATAAAAAAATACAAAAATAGGACATGAACTCAAAACATCTAGACAGGCGATACAAACAAAACAAGGACGGGTCCTTGTTATCTTTGAATGACCATGTGGAGTTTTCAATCCTCAATTGAGTTCCAGATTATCTTTGCAATTTCGGCTGGTTATACTCGAGATTGCTCCCATCTGGCCAGCCCCAAGGAAAAACTAAGCTAAAAGCATTAGATTCATTGGAAGAAAGCAGCGAATGTATACGAAAACAAAGACGAAAAAAAAAACGGAGAATGTTACACAAATACAAATGCAAATAACATGACATAACAACATCTGTCTTTCGACTAAGCACGAATTATATATATATATAGCAAATAAGTAAAAAGAATGTCAAGGTACTAATGCAATACGACCGTTTCATGTGGCTCCATTTAATCGAACAATGCAAGCTTTATATCAATTTGACATAGAGCGCCATCGTCAGTGGCAAAATAAAAATATTCAACAGTCAAGATATTTCATTATAAATTTTAGCAGATATTTCATCAGAGCTAGAGAAGGAAAGAATCTTATGTTGCTGCTAAAGTAGCAGAATATGCTTAAAGAGAAAAAAACTTCAATTTTGGAATGGCAGAGGTGGGGATTATGAGATTGGGAATTTAGCTACAACATATTATCTATCCATTTATCACCATCAAAAGATCTAATGCAGCTAGTATTGAGACACTAGGAGTTGTCAGTTAAATTCTAGTTGGTGGTCAGAAATTAATATTCTTAGATATTCTCCCAAACCCTAATTCTCTATGGCAATAGATTCACTTGACCACATAAAAAACAAATCTCTGAGGAAATCATTTAGATAGTGGTATATGCCAAGAATAATAGGTAAGGTGGGTGTGACATAAACTATTTTATTATTATCAGAAAAAGTGACCTACAATAGAAAATATAGGACGCTACAATGAGAATTAGATAGAAATTAGAATTACAGAGGAAAAAATTTAGATATAATCAAAGTATAGCAAAATCAATGCATTATTAAATTTATTATAAAAGTAATTTTTTAAAAAAATTAGTAAGGGATATAAGGACCCGGTAAGATAATAAGGATAAATAGACTAATTTAAGCACTAAAAAAGATTACTTATTTAAAAAAAAATCTTCATTACAGTTCATCCTAGCAGAAAATAAAGGTGGTCATGATAAAACAATTCAAACAATGAATCTAACTTACGTTCAAATTTATATCGGGGAAGGAGGGACACATTATGTAGTGATTGAAAACAAGCGATCAAAGTGAAAGAAAATTATATATATATATATATATATATATATATATATATATATATATATATATATATATATATATATATATATATATATATATATATATATATATATATACATATGTGTGTGTGTGTACATTTCTCTCTCTCCATTTATATTACAAGACTTTAACTTTAGTGATTTAATGCTTCACTGCTCTACTCTCTAGAGTATGGTTCCTATTCAGATATATGATATAAGGTATATATATATATATATATATATATATATATATATATATATATATACACACATACATACATATATAATAAGCACAATAATAGAGACTCTGATATATATATATATATATATATATATAGTCAATCCAAACAGAACAGGCAGGAAAAAACAACAACGCGAGGACGTGGAAGAAGTACTATGCTGTTCGACGCTCAGCAAGGAAAGAAAAGAAAGACGATTTCTGGTTTCGAGCGGTGCTCTTCATCAGAAATATCGAAAAAAAGTCCAAAGAACGGAAGACGGAGAAAGAACGTCGCCAACGATATACATGCCATCCTCCCCCACACACACATACACACAGACAGATATATAGATAGATAGGTAGATAGATAGGTAGATAGATAAATAGATAGATAGATACATTTCTTTTATTAGCCACACAGGGCTCAACGAAGATGGGACAAATACAATGTAGAGCTTTTCTTTTTGGGAGGGGGAAGGAAGGAAAAAAAAAAAAAAAAAAAAATTGGTGGTGTCGATCAAAAGGGATCGTAGGAAGGGAAAAAGGGGCAGTTCGATCAAAAGGGATCGAAAAAAAAGAAAAAGGAAAGGCCGATCAATAGGGATCGTGTATCACACAGTAATGTTCTCGTGTAAAAAGAGGGGAGGACAGTTTAGGTTTAGCCGTGGAAGGAAAAGCCTACGGAAAAGACCACGGTAACCTTGGTCAATATTCTCATTGAAGAAACTATAACAGTAAGTGACTCTCTTTTGCCTTTTTGTTTTATTTTTTTTTTTCTGTTCATAGGGTTATGCTCAAGATGGCTCCGTCGTTCACACGTGCCATCCTTGCTACATTCACCCATCTTTTTTTGAAGCATTCACTAGACAAGACTTCCCTTTCTACTCTCAACTTCCTCTTCAGGTGATACTTGAAGAAGTTGATGAGAGATTGCCCAGAGAGGAAAGTCTTTGTCTCTAGACCTTTCAGACGCGTCCACCATACACATTCTTTCGCCATAGCCACAAGTACGATGAAAATAGCTCTTCCTTCCCGTTTAAAGGAAGGAGGCGCGACAATATTCACGATAGACTCGGCTGATAGACCGACTCGTCCCACACGCGATAGCAGTTGTTCGACGTAAGCCCACAGCTCGGAAATGGTGGGACACTGTACGAGTGCGTGCAGAACGGTTTCGTCGCTCTGCCGGCATCTCGGACAGGTCGGCCCCGTGTTTCTCGAGCCATGCCTGTAGAGCTTATCCCGAACGGGTAGTGCTTCTCGATAGCACTGCCAGGCCAGGGATCTCTGGAAGTTGTCCATAGGTCCCGGCCCGAAGGTCGTCTTAAACAGGCGGGTCAGGTATTCCTCGTCGACGCCCAGGTTCGCCCCGAGATCGTCGTCGTACCTTCCCTCCACTAATCCACTATAGAATGCGTTAGTTGTGATGCAGTCGCTCAAGGTTGACCCGGGTTGTTGGAGTTGCCGAAGAGCAGCGCGACACTCGCGGTGCCATTCGCCCTTCCTCGGCCTCTTCTTGATCCATGACTGCAGTTCGGTCATGGAGACGAGCTGCGGGAAAGCGCGCCGCACAAACGGTGACCACACCTGTTCACCGCTGTCTACGTAGAGCCGGAGATGTCGCAGTCTCAGCGCGTGTCTGCGCATCATCAACCACGGCATGCCCAGTCCTCCTTTTAACGGGTGTTGGCAGCAAACGGATCGCCTAACCATCGGAACGCTTCCTTTCCACAAGAAGCGGAAGAGGATGCGCTCCAGTTTGGTGATGGTTGGGTCGGGACAAGGAACGACGGTCAGGCGGTAGTAGATGACGGACGCGATGTACGTGTTCGCCACCTCCGCCCGACCTTTCAGGGAAAGCTTCCTCTCGGCCCATTGCCGGGCTAGAGTGGCCACTCTTCTCGTTATCTCGTCCCAGTTCTTCTCCGTTTGGAGGTCTGGACCAAACCAGACCCCGAGCATCTCAACCGGACCGTCAGTCCAACGTCCCACGACGGAGGCGCTACTTGACGGCATGGGGTTGCTTCTCCAGGTGCCGAGCCGCAAGCCCACTGACTTATCCCGGTTGATTTTCGCTCCCGTTACCGCTTCGTAGTCTCTTAGTGTCTCGCCGACAAGCTCGATGTGCTTTTGGCTAGACACTATGACGGTGACGTCGTCCGCGTATGCCGACACGCTCGTCCCGCATCCCAACTCTCGCGGGATGCCCCTCAGCGTCGCCAGCTTCCGCAGTAGTGGCTCGAGAGTCAACACGTACAGAAGCGACGAGAGGGGGCATCCCTGACGGACCGAACGTGCAATGTCGAAGGGTCTTGATAGATGCCCATTGACGCGAACTACCGAACGGATGCCTCTGTACAAGGCAGCCATCCAGCCGCGGAAAATGGGACCGAAGCCGGCTGCTATGAGGACAGCCTCCAAGTATTGATGGTCTACCCTATCGAAAGCTTTCGATTGATCTAAATTGATCAGGGCCCCACCCATGCCAGGTTCCTTAACTACCCTCTCTATGATGTAGCGCATCAGATGGAGGTTGTCATGGATGCTCCTGCCCGGCACCGCGCACGTTTGCGCCTTGCCGATCAGTTTCTCGATGACAAGCGCCAACCGCTTGGCTAACACCTTGGCCAAAATAGATAGATAGATAGAAAGATAGATAGATAGATAGATAGATGCCTACATACATGCATGCATATATACATACGAACTCACACAGACATACACAAATGCATGTATATGATGACATAGAATTTCAGGAAAGTATTGAGTTATATACAGCCAACAGTTACGTCCCAATAGTCTTTGTGATTAAATAGTAAACATATCGCCATCAATCTGAAGTCCTGAACTCAGCTCAAGGTACATTGTTGTACGATAAGAACTTAATTGATTTACTAAAAGCCTTTGTAACACCAATAGAATTTTCATCACCTTCGTTAACATGAAATGAAAAATTAACTTTACCGATTTTGAAATTGAAAACCTAATTGAAGAGAACTAGCAACGAATGGCCATTCGGTTCATTGACTTATTGTTTCTGCCAGCACGCAATCATATTTATATATATATATGAATTATTAATCTTTAAAAATATCAATTTACTCTACAGATCAATAATACTATGTTTTTTTTATTGAATGCTGATTGCAGTATTACGCGTTACATTATGATTTTCTTGTGTGTACTCGATTATTAGTGGTTGTTCGTTCGGTAATTGTCTGTTTTAATATGAAATGTTGAATGTGGTTCACTGAGAACGTATGGCAGTAATACGTAATTGTTTTCATTAGTCAGTACTCTCCTCCTAATCATATCTGAATGACTAGAAATATACATCAAATTTGCGAAGTTGAAATGAATTCGGATTAAAAATCTAAATATAGTTACAATATATTTACCGTGACTTCAGTGATCAAACGTTGTCATAGTAGTAGCTGTTGAATCATTCCAACTTCAACCATCATACCTTTTTATGGCTAAGACATTACTGTCCAAGAAGCAGTGCTTTTTAGAACAGCGCAGCGTGATTTCAAAGGATTTGTGCATTATTTTATCATATTTAACAAGCTGAATAACTTAACAGAACTGTCACCGCTGTTTCGGATTGTGAGAGTTCTTGAATGATAAATGAAATGGGTAAAGCTTCTGACAATGCAGTGATGAAAGCTGAAAAACTTTTATATTTTCGGGTGCAAAGGCTCATCTTCAGAAGAGTAGAGTCGTTGGTTAAAAGCTTTCCTTATTTCATTTATTATTTTAACTCTGTGCTACGATTCGTCGAGTGGACTTCACTTCTCTTCTCTTAAAATGACTGTTGTTATTTCTTTGCTAGGTTTAATGTACTAAAACCGGAAGAGACGGGTGGTCATTTGATTAATTGTATTTGAT
The DNA here is from genome assembly GCF_046866305.1 of Octopus bimaculoides. Classification (NCBI taxonomy): domain Eukaryota; kingdom Metazoa; phylum Mollusca; class Cephalopoda; order Octopoda; family Octopodidae; genus Octopus; species Octopus bimaculoides. The sequence continues at coordinate 28,312,330 of NC_142937.1, forward strand.
GGAGCACGTAACATAATTTAAAATCCACTAGCACTGAGATGATATTCCACTTAGCTCTGTTGCTTTGTAAAGTATATCTCGATGTCTTACACTATCCATATAAATGCATGAATGTCATATTATATACTGGCACTCAGTCGGTTACGATACGAGAGTTCCAGTCGACCTCTGAACAACGGAATAGCTTGTTTGTGAAATTAACCTGCAAGTAGCTGAGCACTCCTCAGACACGTGTACACTTGACGTAATTCTCAGGGAGATTTAGCGTGACACACAACGTGATGCATCACGTCACACAATGTGACAAGGCTGGCCCTTTGAATAACAGGTATAAACATTTTTTGTCAGTTGAGTGAACTGGGGCAAAAGTGTCATGATCAAGGGCAAAACGAATTAGCAGGAGTCGAACTAACAACATTACGGTCGTGAGCTGATTATCTTAACCACTGAACCACGCGGCTTCACACGCTTCATATTATTCTTGATTTATAAACAACATGCTTCATTCATAATGCTTTCTACTCTAGGCATAAGGCCTGAAATTCTGGGCGGAGGGATATTTCGATTACATCGACCCCAGTGCATAACTGGTACATATTTCATCGACCCCGAAAGAATGAAAAACAAAGTCGACCTCGGTGGAATTTGAACTCAGAACTTACCGTCGGGCGAAGTAACGCTAAGCATCTCGTCCAGCGTGCTAACGATTCTGCCAGCTCGCTGCCTTACTTACTTCATATGTAATTATTTATTTCTTTAATGACCTCAAGGAGCTAAACATAGAGGGGACAAAGAAGAACAGGCAAAGTGATTAAGTTGATTACATCGACGCCAGTGCGTAACTGGTACTTAATTTATCGACCCCGAAAGGATGAAAGGCAAAGTCGACCTCGGCGGAATTTGAACTCAGAACGTAAAGACAGACGAAATACAGTTAAACACTTCGCCTGGTGTGCTAACGATTCTGCCAGCTTACCGCCTTACATGCTTCATTTATAATGGGAAGTAATAATTGTTTAGAAATTTAAACACCACTCATTTAAAAAAAAGAAACGGTATCTTTGCATGCGCCGGTAATTTGTTTTTTTCTTCTGCGTTGTGTTCTCTGGGATCCAGAAAACTGGACGTCACTGTTTTTGATAGAAGAGGACATCTTGAAGAAATGTAAGGAGGTTTATTTTAACAAGAATCCAAGTAGAAACATTTTACCAAATGTTTTAAATGTGATGAAAATTCTCTTTCTAAGATAAATGTTTTTAAAGATTTAGAAGACATTCCTCCATTTTGGAGAGTTATATGCAGGCTGTTAACCTGTGGATTATCAACAATTTTAAACTAAAGAAAATTAACGAAATATTCTTTTCTACTCTAAGCATAATGTCCGAGATTTTTTGGGATGGGACCTGTCGATTAGATCGACTCCAGTGCACAACTGGCACTTGATTTATCGACCCCGAAAGGATGAGAGGCAAAGTCGACCTCGGAAGAATTTGAACTCAGAACGTAAATGCAGACGAAATAACGCTAAGCATTTCGCCCGGTGTGCTAACGTTTCTGCCAGCTCACCACCTCAAAGTAATTAGATATTGCCTCACTGTCCAAAACTTTGAAGAATTTTCCAACTACTGAGTTGTGATTGATGTTGTTAGATATGTCTTCCTAAAATAATACTCCCGTCTATGTCCACAACCCGTAAAATTGGGGCCTTAACACTTACTAAAGGGATAGCGTTCATATGTATTTACGCAATTCTTCTTAATTTCTAAGACAGAGAATGGAATGGCTGTAGATATTAACATGTCTCCCAAAATAAATATACAAGACTCTGGAAAGATGACGGTAAAAAGGTAGAATGGCGGGAGCGTTTGCTAAAAGTATGTGTGCATAGAGTGAATCGTTGACAATTTATAGATAATTGTCTCTCTTACCGTTCCTTGTTGTTAATTATTCATTCATGACTGGGAATGTTCTGTAAAATACATTCAATTGTCCTTGCTAAAATTTTCAATTCTCGTACTGTATATGTTTCACACAAAATTTGAAATAGAATGTGTAGCTAAATTTTTACCCGAATTTTTACATTTAAAATAAAGTAGTGAGTATATTAAAATATAAACAAGGGTATTATATAACTACTTTTGTAGATAGACATTCAAATGCATCAGTGTTAAATAAATTTTTAACTTCACTTTGCTTATGTAGCGATGCTTATGTAGCGACTTGTAAAATATACCTGAGAGAAACAGATATTTATTTTTGATAGGTCTGAAAATATCGATCCACTGACCGGTGCAATAACAAGGCATGCATCGATGAAGTGCAATATCTAGTTACTACAGGTTTAGTTATCATATTGATTTTATTTGGTGCGGTGGAAGGGGGAAGATAAGCAATTTCGAGGGATAGGGTAAATACATTACTTCGGTCCCAGTGCTCACCTGGTAATTTTTTTATCGACCTCGAAACAATGAAAGGCAGAATCGGCTCTGGCGGCCTTTGAATTCAGAACATAAAGTCGGGGAAAATGTCGCTAAGCATTTTCTCCGGTCCTGTAACAATCCTGGTTTGTTATCATATTGACATGGCTGTATGTTTTGCTTTGAAGGTATCATCTTGACCTGTTAGAAATCTAAGTTGCATGTTTTTAACACAATATATTACGTTTCATTTCACTGGTCATTATTTACAGCATTGGGTGATATCGTTATTTCTATAGTTTCTTTTATCTTTTACTATCAACACGACCGAAAACAATAATGTTATTAGCAAAAACAAATCTGGTAACAAGAAATTGAAACCCATCAACAGGAATAATTCACACAGCACCACAAAACAATAAATCACAACAATATAAAAACGCCGTCGACAGTATCAATAACACAGCTAACAAAACTTTTACCACCAAAACAAATGTGCGCAACAACACCATAATGTAATACAACAAAAAACACTCCTGACAAGAGAGTCGGAGGAAGAGAGGAACAGGAAGAGGGGGAGATGGAGAAAGAGATAGAGGGCATCTAACTAGTCACAGAATGGCTATAAATACCAAACCACTTTACAAGGTAGTCTAAAAGAATACATCTGTTGCCAAATGTACACACAGGGAGAGAGAAATGACTTTGATATACTTGGCTAGGTCTCACGTGAACAAAATAACATTTAAAATGACATTTACTGAAACATCCTGAAAAAGCAATATATATATAAGACAGAGAATTTTAAAACATTTCCGCAAATGACATTGAACAAATGTTTCAGAAAGATTTTCGGATGCTCTGTTGATAATAAGTTACTTATCTCACAAAATGCGAAATAACCTTAATATTGGTAGGATCGGAAGTTTCCGAACTTGGGTAAGATTGTGAAACGAATGGTGTTACACAAATGGATGATTTTTGCGCATAGTAGCTCGCATAGAGAAAGTTACAGTATGTGTGTGTATGTCAGTGTGTGTGTGTGAGTGTTTAGTGGGTATCTAAGTATCCATGTATTTATGCTCATTTGTGAATGTGTGTGCATGTATATATCTATTTATCTCTAGCTATGTATCTCTCTCGCCCTCTTTCTCTGTCTCTCTCTCTCTCTCTCGCTCTCTCTACATATATATATATATATATATATATATACATATATATATATGTGTGTGTGTGTGTGTGTGTGTATATATCAACATACATATCGACATATATTTGAACACACACACACATGTATAAATATGTATATATATATATATATATATATATATATATATATATATATATATATGCGAGTAAAAATAAATACAAAAAAGGGGGGGTCTGTATGATTGTGTATAGAGGAATATATTATTTTGTTTAAAAGAGTTCCAACACTGTCTGTTTTTTATGTTTTATTTATATTCCTGCAGAACCAATGTGGGGTATAGAATATGGAATATACAATATATAATATAATATACAATATATAATCTAAAATAAAATAAAATAAAATAAAATAAAATAAAAATGGATGGCACCATGAAATAAAGTATTGAATGTCGATGAAATATTTCATCTACATTCAATACCTTATTTCATGGTGCCATCCATTTTTATTTTATTTTATTTTATTTTATTTTATATTATATATTGTATATTATATTATATATTGTATATTCCATATTCTATACCCCACATTGGTTCTGCAGGAATATAAATAAAACATAAAAAACAGACAGTGTCGGAACTCTTTTAAACAAAATAATATATATATATATATATATATATATATATATATATATTTAGAAACGTTCACACATGTTGTAAGAAATGCATATATGAATATGTTGTACATACATATGTGCCTGTACATATATTTATCCATATACGTGCGTATATTTTATGATTTACGTACATATATATATATATATATATATATATATATATATATGTATATATATATATATATATATGTGTGTGTATATATATATATATATATATATATATATATATATATATATATATATATATATATATATGTATGTATGTATATATATACATATATATATATGCATGCAAACATACATAACCTTCTTATATACGTGTGTGTGTTTGTGTGTGTGCGTGTGCGTGATTGTCTGCACACGCGTGTGTGCGGGCATATGTGCATGTTTTCGTGGAAGCGTAGCCGCAAGCATCGAACTTGTATTATAAGAGTTTAGTGGATTCGATTTAGCTCTTAGTGCTAAGAGACTAACTCATTACCCTTTGGACACGAGTTATATAATCTAATGTGACAGAATGTAATTTTCATATATAATTTGAGGAGATAGAATTGTGCTGAGATCTCCAGTTTAATCGGTAAATCCGTTGCATATCTATCGGTAAGAGATACACATGTGTTTGAAGTGGAGCTGAATTACTTGTCTCTCCTGAATGGGCCCTTATAATGTCTATAATGTTGAGGTTAACATATACCTTATATATTGAAATACAAAAGAAATGAAATGAAGTATGGGAAATATAAATTCTGTATAAACGAGTTACCGTTATTACTCGCACTATTTAATGGTTTCAGTATTAATACTTCTGTAACTATGAGCAAATATGTACAGAGTGCGGTTAATAAACTGTCGTCTAAATTACACAAAAATGAAAACAACACTGACATCTCATTTTAACAGATATATTTACCAAAATTACATAAAAATAACTTGAAATATTAAAGAGTAAATGTATTCAATACAATTGCCATTGGTTTCAACCGTAGCCTCCAGACGACTTCAGAATATTTTGCAACTCTCCTGGATGGTCTCCTCGATGAATGCTGTAATAATACTTGCTTTCGGTTCATCTTTGGTGTTAGAAGCAGTTTTGTTAGTCTCTCACACAAGTGCGCCCCGCACGTAATAATCAAGGGGGTTGCAGTCTGGGGAGTTGGGTTGCCAGATGTTATGGGTGATGTGGCCGCAGAAATTTTCTCACAGCCACGACTAGGTTCTTCTGCTTGCGTGACATGGTGCAGAGTCCTGCATCACTAGACATAGGGTCTTCGAGAATCCACCCTCTTGAGCCAGAGCAGCACTACCTCTTCCAGGCACTTGATGAAGGACTCTATGTTTATTCTGAGGCTGTGTGGGAAGATGAATGGAGGCATAAAGTGGCCATCACTGGCGATCCCTCTAAGCACCATGATGTTGATTGAATGTTTGATTTTTATCACTCTTGGTACATGTCCTCAGATTGACACACAAACAATCTGAAATGTTCGTATTGGAGCTTCCGGCGCAAATGCCAAACGGTGCAACATGTCGTTTCCAATTTTCCGGCAGAGTGAATTGCATCGTGGTGCTGTCTTTCTCACAGACGATGCCCAACTGATGCTACTACACTGTGTAGTGGACAAAATAAAAGAAAAAAACAATGTGCATTCGCCTAATTAAAAATATAAATTGGCGACAATTTACCCATCGCAAACTGTATATATTTGTTGTCAAATTTTGGCACGAGGCTATGGAATTTTGAGGGAAGAGATGAGTCGATTAATCGACCCCAGAATTGAACTGGTTCTTTTTTTATCGACCCCGTATGGGATGAAAGGCAAAGTTCACCTCGACGTAATTTGAAGTCAGACGAAATGAATGGAATCATTTTTCCCGGCGTGCCAACGATTCTGCCATTTCACCACCTTCTCAACCAATATTTCGAATGAAAAGCGGGCTGAATGTTCAGAAACGTTAAACTCAAAGCAATAGTAGATTTAAGAGCTTGACTGTTATAATCTATTAAAGAATACTCCTAACTTATACATTGACTTCTGTAAATCAACAATGATGTATATGTGCGTGTGTTTGTGCGCATGTGTGCGTGTGTATGTGTGTGTGTGTATGTGCATATATGTGTGTGATCATGTGTTTGTGTATGCATTCGTATAATTAGAACAGAAAATGTTCAATTCGCTCTGTAAATGCATTATTTGAATAAAAAAACACGTAGTTATGTAATCACGAAGAGAATGGTTTTCACAAAATATGAAATGGTAAAAGAAACGAAAAAACGTAACATGTGGATTGTTTTTTTATTATATGAATAAATATTTCTAATATTTTTTGCTAACCTTTATCTTTTGCTAGCTTCAGACAGTAGACTACGGTCATGTTAGAGCAATACCTTATTTATTTTTTTAGTCAACTGGATCGCCACCAGTATTTCTATTTTAAAGCCTGGAACTTATTCTTTTGCCGAACCGCTGAGGGACATAACCAAACCAGCAATGGTCGTCAAGCGGTAGTGGGAGACAATGTGCTTTGTATAGTCGTAACACATTTACAGTGACATCATATACAGTGACAACATTTCAAAGGGTAAATGAATGAAAAGCAGCTCTAATAGAGTCGCAATGTTTTCAATAATATAGAAACTAACTACGTATGTAAGAAGTTATTGATTTCGTTGTGCGTATATATTATTTCATTTGCGTTGCATCTCCAAATTTATAGAAAATTATATGAACAAATGAACGAATGAAATAGAAATATTTCATTTTATTTCTCTGTTATTCAAATATATTTCTTATTTCAAATGTATAACTAATTTAGATAATTTATTGCTGCCGATTTGATGAGGAATCGACCAAAGAAATTGGTTTCAACACATAGTTTTGAAGATTTATCAATATAAAAATATTTCTTAATCCAGTTCTATTCGGCAAAATGTCTAAAGAATAAAGAATCGGAGAGATATTGCATTAAAAGGAGATGCAACAATTTCTGTATGAATTCAACCGGTACACCTCGATAACTTGTTACTATGAAAACTCTCTCTTTCTATTTCTCTTTCTTTCTCACCCTGCCCTTCTTTCTCTGTACACGCACGTACATATATATATATATATATATATATATATATATATATATATATATATATATATATATATACAAATATACACACACAGACATGCACACGCATATAGAAACACACAAAGCTATAAATAATTACATTTAAATATTGGGTTGAAAAACATTTTAGGATAGAATTAGGGAAGCATTCTAGCAAAGAAAAAAAATCCTTTTCTACATTACATTGAATATCAAAACTATAGTTATGAAAAAAAATATTAATATTAATATCAATAACTAAGGCAGAGAGCGGACAGAATATTTAGAGCGCCAGGTGAAATGTTTACCTGCATTTCGCACGAGCACAAAAGCGCGGAGGTAGGTGAGGATCCATCGCCGACTTGCAGGTGAGGATGACGACCTTATTAGCCGTAGACCGTCGTGCCTTATCCGCGTGCGTAACACACGGACACACACACACACACACTCGCGGTTGATATCGTCGAGACGACGGCCTTTCGATCGCACTACCGGTTTGTGAGTTCAAATTGCGCCGCTGTCGATCTTAATTTAAATCCAGTCGGAGTCGATAAAATAAGTACTAGCTGAGCATTGGAATCGACGTAACACCCCCACTGGCGAATAATTGCCATTGGGACACTGTTGTACTCTTATATATACAGGGTGCGGTGAATGCACTGTTGTCTAAATTATGCAACAATGGAAATAGCACTGACACCTACCTCATTTTAATAGATATATTTACCAAAATTACATGAAAAGATCTTGAAATATTAAAGAGTTAATTTATTCAATAAAATCGCCATTGGTTTCAACCACGGCCTCCAGATGACTTCGGAATTTCCTGCAACTCTTCTGGACGGTCTCTTTGTTTAAGTTGGGGAATGCTGCCATAATCCTTGCCTTCAGTTTATCTTTGGTGTTACGAACAGTGTTGTTAGAGTCAGAGGGACAGCCTGATCTTTCTTTCTTGCTGGCCGTTGTGCGCGCAACATCTATATTCCTTCCTGTGCCTCGAATACTGTTTGTTTAAGGATGTCGTACGAAATACCTATTTCAGAAGCCATGAGTCAGTACTTGGTATCGCATCAAGGAATTAATTAATCCTACTCCACCTCCTCCTCGTCCTCGTCCTCGTCCCCCTCCTCGTCCTCGTCCTCCTCCTCCTCCTCCTCCTCCTCCTCCTCATCATCATCATCATTATTATTATTAATATTATTAAGGTGGTGAGATGGCAAACCGTTAACAGACCGGGCAAAATGCTTAGCAGTATTTCATGCCTTTGCGTTCCGTTCTCATAATCAGTCGAGGTCGACTTTGCTCTTCCTCACTTTCGTGGTCGATAAAATAAGAACCAATTGAGGGCAGAAGTCAATGTCATAGACTTACTCGGTCTTTCGGAATTGTTGGCATTGTGAACAAAATTTGAAACCAGTATGTGGATGTCAATATTCTGTATTGAATTTATAGCATAAAAGAAGCTAGCGTAAATACATAAGGCAGTTTGTTTTTCACGTTTATCTACCTGTTCTGCAATAAATCAAATTCTACGAGTTATCTTTCTCTTCTGCGAATTGAATATCCCTTAAAACTACACCGAACGGAAATAAGGGAAGCTTCTTTTTAAAATGTATCACCATGAGACACGCAACAGTAGAGAGTGTCATGTTTGGAATAGTTTCGACAGCTGTAGGTAGAAGTAAATAAGTTTAGAAGTTACATTAGGATCAAGTTACAACCTCAAGTACATCAATAACATTGGCAATAACAGTGACAGAAGAGACAATTAATTACACAATCCTAATTTGTCTTGTCATCAGGCGTATTTAGAATGAGCGAATGAGAAAGATACCATATGTGTTCGCTTGTTACCCGGCTAGAAATAGCAGCTAAATGTCCCTAAGTTCATATTCTACTGATTTAGAAATGTTATGTTTAAAGAGCATAGCCTAATGCATGCTACGGAAAAAGTGCATGACCTAATGGATGACATGTAAAAGCGCATGGCCGAGTGCGTAGAGTGTTGCCCTTAGGCCAGATCATGGTTTCAACTCCTGGAACTGGTGGTGTGTTGTGATCTTGAGCAAAGCACTTTATTTCTAGTTGCTTCACTCCACTCAGGAGTAAATCAGTAAGAACCCGGATGGCGAGGGTCTGGTGTACGGTTCAGGAAGAATGAGTTGGTTTTGGTCACTTATAAATCATAGAAACCGGGTAAATAGTTCTACGAGTCCTAAAAGTCAAGAAAAGGAAGGTTTTTTACAGGAAAGCAATCAGTCAACACCTCTTCGTTCAACTTGATCTGGTGCCAAACACTATTCACCAGAAACACAGCACGACAATATACAGAGTAGGGAGTCCCTAAGTGCTTATTTGTCTTGTCAAGAATTAGCAGACCAATTTAACTTTAAGTAGCATAACCGTCGGGATATAAGAATGATGCCATTAGACAATGTCTTCTGGATATTAAAGGCTAGAATGACTTTGGATAATAAAGACTGGATATTAAAGACTGGATAATAAAGGCTAGAATGACTTTGGACTTAGGTGTGATAGGTTGAGGGTTGTTAAGGTGTATACATTCACTACCAACAATAACAACAATAAGAGAAAGAAACGAAATAAATTAAAGTCCCAAGCTTAGGACGATGGGGTAACAGATGATAATGTCGACATATTGCATATTCGACCCCGAAAGGATGAAGGAAAAATCGACTGCGGTAGAATTTGAACTCAGAACGTAAAGACAGACGAAATACCGCTAAGCTTTTCTCCCGGTGTCCTAACATTTCTGCCAGCTCGCCGCCTTGTTTCATGCATCATTATTACCAAAGTGCAAGGATAATCTTAATATTTTTACTCAATTCTCGTATAGAAGATGATGTTTAAGTGTCCAGTTGGGAAATCTTACAATCGCTGCTTTCCAAGTGATCGTTTTGCTGAGAACATCTTCTTTAGCTCAGAGTAATATATGTGTTAGTTATCAGTTTCACTCTGTTTGGATGCCTTATTACATGTGGATTATAAGCTCCGGCAATAGGAGAAATATGAGAAACGGAAAAAAAGGATATTATTCATTTTTTTTTTTAATGTTTTAAATTATACAAATTATACAGCAAGGACAAAAGCATGATCAATGGCTTCGTCTCCCTCCCCAAATAAATTCTTATGCATCCATAGCAGTGTTAGTATAATCTTCTTTAGAAATTCTAATTAAGCTGAGTCCGAAATCGGATTCGTTCTTCGTTTATAATTTCCTACATACAATTAAAAGAAGGCTGCCAACGTGTGGCATTGGTAAACCCAGAGCGAAATACGTTTTATTTGAAACACACTCCTCAAAAAGGAGTTCGAGAATGCTGAGAGAGGTAGAAAGAGAGAGGGCCATAGTGTGTAGATTATGAAGATTTGTCTTAGTGAATGACTTAAAGGGATTTTAAAGAAGATTAAATAAAATAATGAGAATGTAGTTAGAAAAGAAAAATGTTATAAGTACGGATGCTGCAAGAAATATTTAATCATACGATAGAAATTACATTAGATTTTTGTTGTTAAGCTTACATGACTAATCAATATAGTACGATGTCATCGATCTTATGAATATAGATTTCATTCCAGGTGTGGGAGTAACTTCCCTCCTATTCTTATATCTTCCACTGAAAACTGGTTCATTTCAAAATACATTTCTATCGATCATTCTCGCAATAAATGCAGTCTTTTGTTGTAAATGTAAGTTTTTCCACTTCTCTTAAAAGACTTGGTAATCGAGTATATCCAGGTAGTTTGTACCACGATAGCCTTTCTAATATAGGCACATGGCCCGAAATTTTATGGGAAGGGGTTAGTCGATTATAGCGACCTCAGTACGTGAAGGTACTTATGTTATCGAACCTGAAAGGATGGAAAGCAAAGTCGACTTCGGCGGCATTAGATCTCAAAACCGAAAGACGGACGAAATACCGCTAAGCATTTCGCCCAGCCTGCTAACGATTCTGCCAGCTCGCCGCCTTGCTTATACCACGAGGCCGCCAGTTGATTTTGGCAAATATGTACTCGTAAGCAGATATATTCACATTTAACGGTTGTCTAAATTTTGACCCAGGGGAAAATCGAAGATGCGACAGTTGGTAGGAGAGAGAGAAATCTGCACCAGCAGTTGGTTACTACTAATTGTCAGGTGAGTAAACCGGAGACACATTAGCTAATAAGCCTTGCCTAATGGCCCTGCACCGCCCAATCGAACTCCTGATCTGATAATCAATCATAACTAACAGGCTACGCCACGCGTGTGAACATATACATGATACAGAGTAATTATATGACGAAACTAGTTGCAAACATTTCTGATCCTGTACAACATCAAAAGCATTGGTCAATGTTTACATAGTTATGGCTCGTTCTTCTGTCATGGCCATTAGATATCTTCGCACAAAATTTGGCTCACAAAATGCAAGCTTACGTTTTCGAATTACTTGTTTCTTCGTCTTAATTTGCTCTCAGTCTTGACCTTTCTGATAAGATCGAATATTAACTTTCGCCTCACTGCGGTGTATGAAATGAGTTATTGCTTATTCAACGATGTAGACAAAACTTACCATATTCTCACCCAAAATATATAATATATCATGTTTATATATGACACTACTATTCGGTGAGACACAACGAATATTTTATAAATCCTATATATCAAATTAGAGATTATATATGTGTGTATATATATATATATATATATATATATATATATATATATATACATATATATATATATATATATATATATATATATATATATATATATATATATATATATTTATATATATATATATATATATATGTATACATATATATTCCAATTAAATATTTGTTCGTAGTTAATAGGTTGATATCGCAACAAACTCAAGAAAAGCATTTTCCTATTTTAACTCACGACAAATGTCTTGTGTTAATTCATAGAAAACACCGGTTAGTTTCTTTACTTCTTTACTTCTCTGGAACGTTAATGTATGGAATAACAAAATATACTTACAGGAATGAATGAATGAATAAATAGATAAATAAACAAATAAATAGATAAATAAATAAATAAATAATACCTGTGAAAATAAACATGAAGTTAGAAATATCGGAAATGAAAACAAGACTTTTCCATTATCGTTAAATTCGTAAAGAATTCAAAGAAATATACAATCTCGTATCAAATTTAAATATAAATTAATCTTCTTGCAGTGCAGCACTATTATTCCTCGGTTCAAGAATGTTTCCTTCATGTCTGAATATTCCGTATTTCCTTAGATATCCATTCCAAACAGAACCACTTGTTATCTATGCGCTTTCCTTCACTTCTAACAATATCTGATTTTGTATTTTTTTTTTTTTTGTGTATTTAACTTCCAAATCTGCCCGATGGTTTTATGTGAATTGTTTTGCATGAGGAATTTTAAGAGATTTCTTCTTTCTTTTGGGTTAGTGTCTTGTAGGCTATATATGTATTTATATATTTTTCTAATGCTACCAGACTCGGTAGAGTGCTGAATTGATAACCTTTTGTTCGTCTATGTATTTTTTCAATCTTCAGTTCGAATGCCGTAAATGACTTTTGATGTCGATCCTTCTAAGGTCGATCAAAGAATATTAGAAATAAAATGGAGTAGATTCGATCACCTGGAACGAAACTTCAACCTATAAATTTGCTGTATTGGGAATCGATTACAAAATACGAAAGAAAGGTGTTCCTTTACGTTCGTGTGCAAATCCTGCCGAAGTCATATTTGTCATCCATCATTTCAGCATTGATAAATAAGAATTACATCTTTGATAATGTCATCATATATACAGTTACTCTTATTAAAAGACAGTCTTAGCCATCACACCATCAATCATGGGTGGTCATCATTAGATTATACACGGTACTGATGGGCCGGATAAGGATTTTCGTAAGTTTTCTTGTACGATCGGTCATTACTCGGCCGTTGAATACTATTCTTAAGATGAAATTCTGGTGTAACTATTGAATAGATGTACTGTTACATGAAAGATGGAAAGAGAATCGGATAAAGAGAGCTGGAATTTAAATGGAAGAGACATGGTGAATATGGAGTCTTGTTTGAGCGTGTATTTGTCATAAGTGTTGAAATATTGTTTACATTGACCCGTGAAGGCATGTTACCTAGTGGTTAGGTTGTTGCATTAAAGATCTCTACATCATGGGTTCGAATCCCGGACCACCAGTGCCTTGTGTTACTGAGTAAAACATTTCATTTCATACATTATTTACATTATTTATATTTGACAGATATCATCTTGTTTGTTATTAAGTCAACGTTTCGGCTTATATACCCTCCATCCTTCATCAGGCGTCTTGGGGAAATTTCGAACCTGGGTTCTCATTCCTAAGGTTTTTCGATGTAGTTGTTGTTGTTATTATTATTATTATTATTGTTGTTGTTGTTGCTGTTAATATTCAGGTCACTGCCTGGAATCGAACATGGAATCTTGGGGTTAGTAGCCCGCGGTCTTAACCACTACGCCATGCTTTTAACCACTAATTGTGCTCTTAACCACTACGCCATATGACCTTAATAATAATACTAATACTAATAATAATAATAATAATAATAACATCGAAAAATACCTTAGGAATAAGAACCCAGGTTCGAAATTTCACCAAGACACCTGATGAAGGCTGTAGGGTATATCAGATGAAACGTTCTAATAACAACAAACAAGATGAGGACAAATATCCATCAAATGTAAATAATGTACATAATTCTTGACCTCTAAAATATAGAACTGTATTTCATTTCATGTTGCTCCAGTCCACTCAGCTATAAATGGGTCACCCTGTGATGGAATAGCTTTCCAATCAGAGATGTAGCATCATTCGAAAGCCAGCGAGGTAGCATCACTCGGAAGCCAGTAAAGCAGCATTATTCGAAAGCTAAAAAAACACGGACCGCACTGTGACCAGAGTTGTATAATAGCATCCGTTAGTCTAGTTGATACAGTGATACCGTGTTATTCATCCAAACGCGGCGAGCTGGAAGAACTGTGACTGCGCCGGACAAAATGCATAACGACATTTCTTCCGGCTATCTATCTTCTGAGTTAAAATCCCACCAAGATTAACTCTGCGTTTCATCCTTTCGGGGTTAATACGATAAAATACCATTCAAGTACATGTGTTGGTATAATCGACTTGTTCCCTTCGCTCTTAAATCACTGGCCTTGTGCCAAAGTAAGAAGACTGTTGTATATTCACCTTCCCTTTCAAAACCATTAGTCATATACCGACATTAGAAACCTTTAACATCTAGAACAATTCATGAGGCAACAATACTTGCTAGAAACAATTATTAAATCACGCTAAAAAAATCTCTTCCTTCTTAATAAAATGTAGTGCGGATTATGTAGATTGTAGTTTTATTTAGTTATGGCTGAATAAATAAAAAGTAATCGTGCGGACCATAGTTAAATGCACTTAGTAATATGTATGGTGACCCAGGATTGGGTTTTTGTTAAATATTTCCATGTAATAACTAGAAACATTAGAGCAAAGCTAAAATATATAAGTGAATGGTTTGAACCAAGCTCAGTTAATTATGATAATGGCTACTTGGGGAATGGAGGACAAACCCAATTCAAGAGAATTCCAAATCGGAAATTAAAGAAGGTGGATTATTTGTCTATTAGTGTCAAAGTAACACCAAAACGTTTTGTCACTCAATTCTATGTTCCATTGCTTGCCTAGAGCAAAAATAACCGATTTCTCAAGCATCACAAATCACCTGCCAGTTTTTGAAACGTTTGTATAGTTGTTCACTTTGAATCTACTAATTAAATACTCGAGTGAGCCCTGGAGGATAGGAAGTAAGACGAGACCGGGCAATATTAAAACGCCATAAACTAGAACGCAGCAAGCCTTTAAATGCAGATCTTAACTTGTTCGACATTCGCAAGCCTTTAAGCCGTCAGAATTGCAAAGATATGCAATTGAATTCTTGAGATTAACGTTCAATGTTGCTATTGGTAACATTCCACGTGTGACTGAAGTATTATCGCCCATTGATGGAATGAAATATTCCTTGCATTGATGGACGAAAAAAATGTAACCAACAGCTTACACTCTTTACATTATTTACATTATTTACATTTGACGGATATTTGTCATCTTGTTTGTTGTTAACCTTCCAGCATTCATCAGGTGTCTTGGGGAAATTTCGAACCTGAATTCTCATTCCTAAGGTATTTTTCGATGTAGTAGTAGTAGTAGTAGTAGTAGTATTAGTATTAGTAGTAGTAGTAGTAGTAGTAGTAGTAGTAGTAGTAGTAGTAGTAGTACTACTATTATTGTTGTTATTATCATCATTATTATTCAGGTCACTGCCAAGAATCGAACTCGCGATGAAAACGGTTGCAGTAGTACCAATAAATGCCGGAACCCTGGAAAAAGTGGGCAAAAATCTCGTGAAGCATGTAGAACAAGTAGGGGCTGCAATAAGGGTGGAGAACTTGCAGAAAACAGCACTGCTTGGAACCGCTCGAATACTCCGGAAGGTTCTCGAAAAATAAGAGGTGTTGCCTTTGTTCACTGGTAGTGAACAGCTGACACTGTAGTACATCTCCAGCGTTAGAAGCTGTGCAAAGGCAATAATAATAATAATAATAATAATAATAATAATAATAATAATAATAATAATAATAATAATAATAATAATTAATAATAATAATAATAATAATAATAATAATAATAATAATAATAATAATAATAATAATAATAACAACAACATAGAGAAATACCTTAAGAATGAGAACCCAGGTTCGAAATTTCTCCAAGTCACCTGATGAAGGTTGGAAAGTATATCAGCCGATGCGTTGTGTTAACAACAAACATGATGAGAAAAATGTCCGTGAAATGTAACTAATGTAAATAATGTAAATAATGTACATAATTCTTCATGTCTTAAATATAGAACTGTATTAACAGCTTACAGATAACTTTTTCACAAAATATAAATTAGTTGTTTGGATGAGACATGTTGTGTGATGTTGAAGTAGGTCGAAATTTGTTGAAACAATGGCTTATTAAATCTGTGCACCAATCGAGCCTCACCTGTCGTAGACAAAATATATAAATACTGTTATTATAATAAACAACACACACATACACATACATTCAAATACCCATTCGTTCAAACACCTTATCTGTGTCCTGTACATGTACGCATGGATACACAGACACACACACATACGCACACACAAACACACACACACACACACACATATACACACGCACGCACGAACACACACACACACACACACGTATATATGTGTGTATGTATATTCTGAGTGTTACACTAATACACCTACCTGTTGTTCTTACACCTTTCTTCATCCTTCGTTTTCCGTAAATATACATGTATACGCATATATATATGTGTGTGTGTGTGTGTGTGTGTGTGTGTGTGTGTGTGTGTGTGTGCGTGTGTGTGTGTGTGTGTGTGCGTGCGTGCGTGTGTGTGTTTGTGTGTATGTACATGTGCGTGAAGGCGCATCGCTCAGTGTTTAGAGCGTCGAGATTAAGATCGTTAGGTTGTGAGTTCGATTCCCGGACCGGGCTGCGTGTTGTGTTCTTGAGCAAGACACTTTCTTTCACGTTGCTCCAGTTAACTCAGCTGTAGAAATAAGTTGTGATGTACCTGGTACCAAGCTGTATCGGCCCCTTTGCCTTTCCCACGGATAACATCAGTGGTGTGGAGAGGGGAGGTTGGTATGCATGGGTGACTTCTGATCTTCCATAAAACAACCTTGCCTGGACTTGTGCCTCGGAGGGTAACTTTCTAGGTGCAATCCCATGGTCATTCGTGACCGAAGGGCGTCTCCATGTATATGTGTGTATGTATGCATGTATGCATATTTTTCTATTTCTGTTCTCTTTTTTCATATACGGACATAACTATTTGAACGTTTGGCACGGGGCCCACATTTTTAGAGGAGGGGAGTGAAAGTCGATTACATCGATTCTAGTGCTCGACTGATATCTATTTTATTGACTCCGAAAGAACGAAAAAGCAAAGTTGACCTCAGTGAGATTTGAAATCGGAGTGTAAAGAATCAGAAGAAATGCTGCTAACCATGTGGTCCGGCGCAGTAAGCAATCGGCCTGCTCGCTGCCGCTACATATGTAGGTATACAAAAATATAATTATTTGACAATATATGTATGCCATACATGGTTTAATATAGATATACCAACCACATGGTTCCGGGCTCAGACCCACTGCGTGACACCTTGGGCAAGTGTCTTCTACTATAGCCTCGGGCCGACCAAAGCCTTGTGAGTGGATTTGGTAGACGGAAACTGAAAGAAGCCCGTCGGATTTATATTTATATATGTACATATATATATATATATATATATATATATATATATATATATATATATATATATATATATATATATATATATATATGTATGTATGTATGTATGTATGTGTGTGTATATGTTTGTGTGTCTGTGTTTGTCCCCCCAACGTCGCTTGACAGCCGATACTGGTGTGGTTAACGTCCCTGTACATTAGTGGTTCGGCAAAAAGAGACCGATAGAATAAGTACTAGGCTTACAAGTAATAACTCCTGGGGTCGATTTGGTCGGCTAAACGCGGTGCTCCAGCATGGCCACAGTCAAATGACTGAAACAAGTAAAAGAGTAAAAGAGTAGAGAAAATTACTCACCTCATTATTTTTAACGAAATATTGAGTCGCTTTTGGCGGCGTGCTGGCAGAAATGTTAACACGCCGGGCGAAATGCTTAGCAGTGTCTCGTCTGTCTTTACGTTCTGAGTAAAGACCCCCTCCCCAAAGCTTTCGGGCCTTGTGCCTAGAGTAGAAAAGAATATAGTCACTTAATTTCATATATATTCTAGTATCTTGTTATTTTATCAGCGATCCCTCATTTTCAATCACCAATTTTAAAAATGATTTTCTTCGGTGAATCTTATGAATATTGTCCTAATTTATTTGTTGATTCATCAGTTGTTATATCTTCCTTCTTTCTATTTTTTTCTTTTTTTCTTTCTGCCATCAAATTCCGATGATAAGATATTCTAAATCCTAGTGATATTCATTGGTATCCAGTTTATTTTCGTTGGATTATTCGCTAGATGTACTTTAAGACCTGTTAACTACATCACCACCTCCTATCTTGTGATGCAGGACGTTTTCTTTATTCCGTACCAAACTCCTATCCCAGAATAAACGAATATAATTCCAATATTTTTATTGAATACTGCTGCTTGCAATCCGTAAAGAATTCACTCGACAAAGCGAGGCAGCATCTTCTCAAACAATAAATCCTTTTCTAACGGAAGAAAGAGAAAGCAGAAACGTAGGTTCGTTTAATAAAATCATATTAATTTCATTTGTAATATTAATTTATCCTAACATCGTTTGCGAAATATTATTATACGGGACGTTGATTTTATTAGATTACAATAACATACGATTTAGAGAAACAACTTACTCCATCGAACACCACTTTGTTAAGAAAAGCCGTGTATATATGTATGTGTGTGTGTGTATGTATGCTCTGCGAGCTGAAACTAGCTACTTTGCCTATACATATGCATATATATATATATATATATATATATATATATATATATATATATATATTGTACCCGCAACGTAGTGTACAGATGCATCATTAGTACTAGAACAGAGAATTATATTTATATAGGGTGTAGTATTAACCTAAAACAGAGAATATATAACCATAAATCTTCATTTAGACTTAGACATAAGGCAAATAGTACAACTTTGGCAAGTAAAATTTGGGAGCTAAAAGACAATAGTATTAATTTTAGCCTTAAATGGGAAATTATAAGAAAAGCACAACCTTATAGAAATAATAGATATGGATGTGAATTGTGTTCTATGGAAATATATGAAATTTTTAAACTTAGGAACAATCCTAATCTAATCAATAATAGATTAGACCTTAGGGTATCATGTGTGCATTGCTCTACTCGCACTTTTAATCTTTTTAAAAAATAGGACTTTTATTTAAACAACTAAAGTTATCAAAATTTATAGTACCTTACTTCTATTATAGTCATCTAGAACTATCAACTAGCACATATTTATTTTGGTAATTGAAACTTTACAACATTTATTCCTGATCTCTATCCTTAACATCTAATCTACTTAAATCAGTCATCAGATTCCTGTATTGATTATCCTTGTTATTTCCTAACATCCTTTCTTTTCTCAGTCCCTTAAACATCAGTATACACATTATTATAAACTAATATAAATCCGATAATAATTTTTATCTTTTATTCACATTATATAAATAAGGCTTACCTATGTGTCTCCTAAATAGTATCATTATCGTCAGCTAATAAGTTTTTTTAAAAGATAATTCAAAATAGTGTTCATGATCACTATATGCTTAATATACTTAATATCCTTAAATTTTACACCCTATCCAGAGCCCCTGAATTCAATATTGACATTATTTCATGATTTTTGTGAAAGATAACTACATCTAATTTTATTTTATTAACATACCTCTTATTGTGTAAACATTAGTTAGAATTCTGTTGTTGTCTGTACCACTATACTGTTACTCTATTCAGACTAAAAGTAAAAAACCTATTTGACACATATACCTAGGGCTATACTTCCTCAACATTAATTCCTCAACATTTTGATAGTAATAAAATGACCTGATACTACTATGACCAGTGAAACCTCTAGATTCTAATACTTTTATAGCCTTGCCCATGCATACTGCTTACACCTTCCCTCTCTTTAGAAGTAATTGTCCCTTTGCTATCACCACTAGATAAGAAACAATAGAATTCTGAGACAGTTAAAACTTTTGTCTAAAATCAATTACTAGCCTGATAGACCCTGCTATGTCAAGATGGACTTATATATTCTTCCTCTGCTCTCTCCCACTTGGTTTTAATATGTTGCCACATTTGTAATATGTCTTTTTTTCTACATTTTTTCGTGCAGCTGAAGATTGCTCTTCATATTGCATTTAAGGTAATGCTCACATTACTTAAATAAATTGAAGTAGCATGAAACGTGCGTACTGCAATCACTTTTGAAATCCGTGTTGCTTATTATTTGATATATATATATATATATATATATATATAGATAGATAGATAGATAGATAGATATATTGATTGATTGATTGATAGATATATTTACACATTTGTGCGTATGTGTGTATGTCTTAGTACATGTGGTGAATGTATGTTCAGTCATGAGTGTCAATATTCTTGTGGACGTGTGTCTTCCATTACGTGAGATATGCTGTGTGTGTGTGTGTGTGTGTGTGTGTGTGTGTGTGTGTGTGTGTGTGTGTGTGAGTGTGTGTGTGATGGTGTGTTGCAGGTTTTTGTTTGTGTCCCGGAAAATATATTCTTTTCTTGAAACATACATCGTAGTCTTCAAAAGAAGAAATAGTTGCATCCTTCAGCATTAAATGGAATGGAATAGCCCCAGATTATTCTTTTCTACTCTAGGCGCAAGGCCCGAAATTTTGGGGAGGGAGCCAGTCGAATTGATCGACCCCAGAGTGTAACTGGTACTTATTTAATCGACCTCGAAAAGATGAAAGGCAAATCACCTCGGCTGAATTTGAACGCAGAACGTAGTGTCAGACGAAATACCGCTAAGCATTTCGCCCGGCGTGCTACCGTTTCTGCCAGCTCGCCACCTTATAGCCCAAGATTATTACAAACAGGACTGAGAAGCAAAAGAATACCTCCACCCACTCAGTGACTGGAATAACAAAAACGATGCAAATAGCTTTGTGTAGTAATATTTTCTGAAGTACGGTGCGGATTAACGACACACACACACACATACACACACACACACACACACACAGTAATATTTCACTTAGGGTTTGCGAAAGCGCTAACCTGATGTAGAACTCAGTACCTCGTATATATGTGTTTCGGAACGAATTACTGGCTGAATATACAGCGATAATAAAACAGAGAGATGACAAAAGAATAAAGGATTGCCTTATGAAAATAATTAGCTTACGGCTCTTCTTTCTGCTATAAGAATCATTGGACTCATACTTGAGATGTATATATTATGCACATGCGTATATGTATATGCTCTAACTAACTTTGCAATTGCATACAATTTCAGTGTGATTGGAGACAGATCTAATCTAACGTCTGACGTGTTAAAAGTTTCTAGACAGGTGCCAATAAGTTTAGGTTTGGGGGTCCTTAAATATGCCTACCAGACCATCTCCACATCTATTTATGCACTGGTTATTGAAATCGGGAAAAATCACATTTGGATTATTGTGGATGAAGTATTTCACTAATTGTTTAGCACAGAATTGGAGGTTCGGTGTTACAAAGTGTATGGAAAATAACAACGTAATTTTAATTTGTATATCGTGTATTGTTACATTTAAAATATATTCCTGTTTTTAACATAACCATGAGGGTATACTCTCGGTATCTACCGCAGTTTAGAATTTATGGAGATTATAGAATTTTGGAAAGGGCCATTCTAAATCTTGTGCTTAAAAGAATCAGATTCTCATAGGTATGCTCAATATTTCTGTGAGAATTCCCTGGGTCGTAGAATGTATGTAAAGTTTCTCCTAATATTCTTGTTATGTATGCCTGGGATTCATTTTCCGAAGTTCATCGAGAAATTTTGGGAATGGCATTTTTAAAGATATTAAAGATATATACCACTTTATTATTTTGGAGTAGATAAATGCGGCTGGTGGATGGAATTCCTTTCGGTTCCTTACCTGTTAAGTTCAATTGCCTCCTTGATCAACTTTCTCTCTCAGTGTTTCGGGAACGAGGAAGCAACAGCCAGGTGAGCCCCGGAGTCGATATAATCGACTTGTTCCACTCTCCATAAAAGCTGCTGGCCTTGTGCTAGAATTTGAAATCTTTACACTTTGGGAGTAGATAGAGTAGCAAGTTTTGTCGTAAATATGACACATAAATTTTGTTTTTCATACGTGATGGTGCGAAAATTTTTATGAATAATACCTTATAATCAACACACCGAAGTTAACTCATCTACACGCACATACATATACACTCCTGAATATATAATAATACTTTACATTTCACGTTATAAATTATCTTCATTTGTCATAGCAGGGGTGCGACAGGTCTGCAAGTTCAGACATTTAACAGATTTATTAAAGCTATAAATATTACTTTATTACTTCTCTATAGTGTTAGATGTACACACTTCATTTTATAATACTGCTCACTCAGCCAAGAAATATGAATAGCATCGATCTTTTTTTTCTACTTCTTTACAGTTAGCAGCGACGGATTACGTGAAAAAATAAAACAAAACAGAAGTTTATGAATATAAACATTTAATAACAATGCCATTGTCAGAGATTCAACAATGGACGTTTAAGATCAATGATGCCAACATCTAAATACATAATTATTTACCAGCTAATGTTGCGGCCCCATACGCAACCACTCGCCTTGCTGAAAGAACCGATTAACCCTTAATTCACTCTCCATTGCTTAACAAAGGAAAGCAAACTGGACTGTTACGTCGTGGGTCCTGGTTGCAGTATTTGAGTAAAATAGGAAAGGACGTGACTTGAAACTGTTTCGTTATAGTTCAGTGAAGTAATGTTAACCACGTAATTGTTATTTATACTTTTGTTTATATAAATACTTAGCAATGATGCTTCCGCCTGGATTATGAAATAAAATATCAGATGTTATGAAAGGGAGGATAACAATAATTCCGAAATCATAATAAGTAATAAATTCTTACTTAAATTCAAACGTGAACTGTTAGGAGGAAAGTTGCAAGTAGTCGATTATATATATACATACATATATACGTACATACATACATACATACATACATACATGCATACATACATACATACATACAGTAAAATATGATATACGTTTAATGCATTTTTCTAATATATAAAATAGAAATGAATGCGTATTCACTTTTCATGCGAAAACAACTTCACCTATTACTTCCATGCTGGTGATGGATGGATAATTTAACCTCGTACATATAATAGGGTCTTCATTTGATTTGTTTATTAAAAATTATCAAAAATAAAAAAATATTGCTTTTAATATTACATTCACCTCGAACAAAGATTTTAAAATATTTACTTCCGATTTTCTAACTTCAGTGATGTAAGATATTACTTTATGTATATCTCTCTATCTATCTCTATCTCTCTGTAACATTTCTCTCTATGTATATCTCTCGTTTTGACTTTCATTTTTCAGACGCTGTTCTTTTCACTTTCCATATTCATACGCCATAGTTTAACTTCCATGTTATTGTCTTCACTGTAAGTCGAAGTTTTGAATCGCTATTTACAAACAAACAACGACAAATTACTGACAGAAAGAAGTTCACAGTATTGATATCATTTCATAATCTACTGACAGAAAAATCTTAATAAATTTCACTACAGTCCGTACGGTTTTGTGTTTTTCTGTTGTTGACGGTTTCTTTCTCATTCCTTCGACACTGGCTTTTTGGTTCACTGAGTGACAAATTTTGCTTCAACCCGTACAATACTTCATTTTCCGTTAAAATGTTTTATTTAATTTCTGTCCGTCGTATTAAGAAACAGAATTTCCCTTACCAAGTTATTTGCATTGTTTACTATCTTCTGCATCCATGTATTTCTGTATACATATATAACCAGACGTAGAAGGAATGTCAAATTTGTCGCCATAACTACAGGTTTCTGCCTGCCCCAACCAAATTTCAATTGCCATACATTTCACAAAAAATGGATATATTTTAATATAATTTTCCACGAATATATGTTATATCATGTCGACGTCGAATATATAACATTTTGGGGGTTAAGTATTTTAGGAGGGGAGGAATTTCTGGAAATTCACCGGACTCTACTTCAATTCGTCTTAACTCTCAAAAGGAATATGTTTTAATGAAATTATCTACAAATATACCTTGGAATATTATTACATTAGATTTACCTCTTTAAAAAGGTTTCTCAATATCAACTTCCGGTATGGAGATTAAAACGGCGAAGTCTGTCCCTGTCTAATTCTAATGTTTTCATTTCAAGTTTTGATTCGCTATTTGTATACAACTACGATAAGTTACTGAAAACAAAAATTACTAAGTTCACAAATTTAAATATTCGATGCAAAATAGTTTTGAACGTGCTTTTTTAATACGATTTTTTAAATTCTATATCCATCTCATTGATTGTTTGCAATGTTCTCTCTCTCTGTCTCACACACACACACACTCCCGGTTTCATTTCTTTATTACACAAATATCATGTTAAAATTTTGTAATTCAACATGGGGCATCCAAGCAATATGGGCATTATTTTCCTGGAACTCGCGCACTTCGTTAATTTACGTAAATTTTTTTCATTTATTTTCTTTTTCACAACGTGTTCAACTCGACGTATTTGGAGTCTCTCACACACGCACACGTATTTTGGTATGTACATTTGTGTACATTTATGTGTGTGTATCTGTGTGTGTGTGTGAGTGAGAGAAGAAGTGTGTTATATGGATATATACATATATGTACATACCTAGATATATATGTATATATACATGCATATATGTGTACAGGAATAAAAAAAACGTAGACAAAATGAGAAATGAGAACATAAAAAACAAAAACATAGAAAACGAACATTTTTCGAACAACGAAAGAAACAAACAGCGAAACGAGACAGCCAACATAAAGAACATTCCCTTCATCCATTGTCCCCTGTTTTATCTACTCCGCGTTTCGAATGTATATATACATATATATATATATATATATATATATATATATATATATATATATATATATATATATATATATATATATGTGTGTGTGTGTGTGTGTGTGTGTGTGTGTGTGTGCGTGTGTGTGTATGTGTGTGTATGTGTGTGTGTGTGTGTGTATCAAACTGAAATATAATCCAAGGAAGTTACATCTGGAATCTGAGTCCTAGGTTATAATAGGACGCTCAACGAACTTCCACGTCTCTTCTACTGGAAACTCCGGTTGTCTGAGAGGCGCTTGCAGAAACCTTCAGTACCATATTACGCTAGAATTTCCTCTCATATTCTGCATAATGGCCCAAGTATTGCATACACCTCTAGTTTTGGAGTCAGTATATTGTAAATATCTTCCCCACAACCAGACCTCATATCTCCTTCCCTCTACACGATCATCCTGTCTTCTTCCAGGAATTTTTACAATTTTCAACTTCTTTGTTGGTTCTCAAGAAAATGTAAACCATGTTAACGCATCGGAGATTTGTCCTTCTTCTCATTTCATCATCATATTTTGGTTGCTGCACCTAACTGATGTACACATCTCTATCTCTCCTTTCGATTTCCATTTCTGTGGGAATTATTCGAAGCGGTTGTTATATTAACACGCAGAGCAAATGCCATTTTGCCCTTCATTCGTAATCTAATATTCTTTTTGGTCTTTCTACATACATTACCAGATACATCCATCTCCAAGATAGATGATATTCCTCTGAATAACGTCAGCACAACCAAACGGAATAATTACTCAGTCAGCCGCCTTTTTTTTTTTTTTTTTTTTTTTTGTCTGTGAGTTGGTAGAACCGTTAAATTCGCTGGACAACATGCTTGGTAGCATTCTTCGGTTTTTTTTGTTTTTACGTTCTGGCTTCATATAACTCCGAGGACAACTTTTCTTTTCATCCATTCGGGGTCGTTAAATTAAGTACCAGTCAAGTACAGAAGCTGAAATAGTCGACTACGTCCTCCTAATAATTGCTGGATTCATGCAAAAGCTTGAAACAATTATGTTTTTAATGTTTATTGCCATCAAAGTCTCTGAGTTTGTCATAAATGTAACGACGGACCAAGGCACAACGTGATCGCCAATTGTCCTTGCTGTGTCCTTCTTTTCCACCAGTACATATGTCGTGACCATATGATGTATCACTCTTCCTTCCGGGGGTGGGGCTTGTGCTGTTAACGCAATGACCCAGCTTCATTCTTCTGCTAAGACGTTGTTGTTATGCTGGTGTTCCTGTTGCTGCTGCTGTTGATGATGATGATGATGATGATGATGATGATGTTGAGGTTGATAATGATGAGGGGGTGATGATGATAGTAATGAAGATAATAATCATGATGATGAGAAAGAGGTGTTCGAAAAGGAAGAAAATGATGATGATGATGATGATGATGATGATGATGATGATGATGATGATGATGATGATGATGGTGGTGGTGGTGATTTTAATGTTGCTGTCTATGGCGATGTAGACGACAACGATGACGACGACGACGACGACGACGACGACGACGACGACGACGACGATGGTGATGATGATGATTATTTCATGTATGATGGTGACGATGATGGTGATGTGTTTAAAAAAGTAATAGTAATAAATGGACTAAATCGGACAGGTTAGGCAACAGTGCGAATCCTGGTGGAGCGGTGGTTAACACCACTGTTGATTTTCTCACCAGCGATGACAGCGGTGGCGGTGGCGATGGTGCCTGTTTTATGGTTGTTGTTATTGCTATTGTTGTTGTTGGTGGTGGTGGTAGGTCGTACTGGTTGCTTCACTGTGTCTTCTACTAAGTAACAAATTATGAAGTTCTGCAGTTAAAATTAATGACTGAAAATATCGAACTATTGATGCGAGGTAAAAATAACCTATGAAACACTTCTTACTTTTGTTTGTTGTTTGACGAGCGTCTAGGGGAAGTAAACACGGCGGAGAACGGGGGGTTATATTTGCCGGGGAAAATGATCTATTACTTTCACAAATTGTTCAGAGATGGAGGGAGAGACTAAGGCAAAGAAAGAGAGACAGACAGAGAGAAAGAGAGAGGGAAACGGTCAGAGGAAGTGACAGAGACATAGAGTCGTCTGCGAAGAAGGCAATGTCGTAAAATGTTTGTAGTCTTAAAACAGAGACTGTATTATATGATCGGTGGTTTGTTCTTACATTATTATTTATAAAGAATATTTCCTCTGCTTGTTTTGGTACCACAAAACTGTTCAGTGTGTTGTTATGATGTTTTCAATCAGAATTTTCTGTATGGAAGATGAAAAAAAAAAGAGAACTTTTTCAATTGTGATAATAAACAGCGTTTACTGTCTATTATTTTCTTTCCCTCTCAATTTTAAATATAAGAATATATTTGCCTGTATTATGATATATGCGTGTATGTTTAATATTTAGTGGATGTAAACCCACATGCACACACTCACAGAATTACACACACACACACACATAGGTATACATAAAAACATATACTTACCTGTTCATCGATCGATTTTATATATATATGTATGTGTGTGTGTGTGTATATGTGTGTGTGTGTGTGTGTCATATGACCGTGTGGTAAGACGTTTGCCTCACAACCACATGGTTCTGGGTTCCATCCCACTGAGTGGCACCCTGGGGCAAGTTCCTTATACTATAGCCTCAGGCCGATCAAGTCGTCGTGAGCGGATTTGGTAGAAGCTGAAAGACGCTTGTGGAACACACACACACACACACATATATATATATATATATATATATATATATATATATATATATATATATATATATATATATATATATATATATATATATATATATATAGATATCCATATGTATGTATATATATATATATATATATATATATATATATATATATCTTTATGTATGTGTATACATATATATATATGTCTTTATGTATATGTATACATATATATATATATATATATATATATATATATATATATATATCGAGAGAGAGATGTGTGTGTGTGAGTGTATGTGCGTTTGTCTTCCACCGCCGCTCGACAACCAGTATTGATGCGTTAAGTTCCCTGTAACTTAGCGTTTCGACTAAAGAAACCAATTGAAAAAGTACCAGATCTTAAAAATAATTCTTGAAGGCGGCGCCCCAACGTGGCCGCAGTCAAATGACGGAAACGAGGAAAATATAAGTGAAATTCATATTGCAAAATAGAGAGCGTTTGAAATTGTATAAAATTTCTATAACACATTCGTTTCTGCTTCTCTCCTAGAATGCCATGTTCGTTGAATAGAAATCAGTGAATATGTCCTCGTGAAAGTGCCCTGTATGAAAATACAAATACATTTAATGTTAAGTAGTAAATCCTATGCCAATACCTCCTGAAGCCGATTGACATCACTAATACCACGAATGTTTTGGTAAATATGAATAAACATCACTCATTCTCACTCCGTCTATTATTATTATAAACGTGTGGTCAGTGCGAGAAATCAATTATATCCTTGCAAATGGCGCTGACAATTTTATTCAGGACGGAACAAAGGATAATGAATATAAAAAAGAGGGAAAGGGGAAAATTTAACACGGTGTAGTGTAGTCGTAATGTCATGTGATGAAACGATGAATGCAGTGACATGTTTCACTTAGATTGGTCAATACAAAAGGAATTAGTCGGCAATTCAATTAGTCAGCTGGTCATATTGGTGTCTGTACATAATAATAACTGACTCAAACAAAGATTGTATTTGAAATCACGAATCGTATAGAATAGCAATGAAGAAACCACAAATGTCAAACTATTGGACGATAATGTAAAAGGTAACACAGTTGAAAACCTACACAGACTAAGCAGGTCAGTAATTAGTCAGAATAATTCTAGAATAAATAAAATAATGGGGAGCGGGAAAGGTCTAATGTTTAAAGAACGTGACATATTACAAAACGAGAGTTTGTTTCAATAATGTAGCTCTGTTCAGAGAAATATTTAACGTTTCATATTCTTTTACGTAGTTAATGGAATCGGTTAGGGAACGCTAAGCTTTCAGTAATACAAGGTAAGCAACCGAGTCCCAGTAGTATTTTGAAGTACACCAGCATTTGACATGAAAGAGTACAGAGTGGACGCGTGGCTTAGTGGTTAGCGGATTCGGCTCACTATCGTAAGGGCCTGTGTTCAATTACTGGGGGCGCGTTGTGTCTTTGAGAAAAACATTTTATTTCAGGTTACTCCACTTCACTCAGATGGCGAAAATGAGTAGTACCTGTAATTCAAATGGCCCGGCCTTGTCACACTCTGTGTCACATTGAATCTCCCTAAGAACTACGTGTCTGTGGAGTTCTCAGCCACTTGCACGTTAATTTTACAAGCAGGATGTTCCGTTGATCGGATCAACTGGAACGCTCGTTGTCGTAGTTGTTGGAGTGCATGTTTAGACAGGGAACAAACATACACAGAGAGTTAATACGGATGGTTTTTGTCACTGCTTTTATATAAAAAAAATTAATAAATCGATATATTAGACTATGGTAGATATTTGTATCGATATTTTCTATACAACTTCACGGCCAAGGGAACGACGGGATAATGCTGTTTTTTGGTTTATTTATTCTTATCAGGGATCGGTTTCCCTACATTTTAAAGCCACTATGAACATCTCTTTAAATCAACTACCGTTAATCTTATAACCAAATTGAATAGACTTAGATCAATATAGTAATAGTAATAATAACGATCCATGTTTTAATTTTAAATATCTTGATGCAACGCTACGCACGAATAAATGCATTGGAATATGTGTCTCCATCCACAGATTGTTATTATTATTATTATTATTATTATTATTATTATTATTATTATTATTATTATTATTATCTATTGTTTTTGCACAGCTTGTAACGCTATTGTTCGCGACTTCTCGCAAACGTTGCGCTAGATTGCCAAAGAAATCACTGGATCTTGGCTCAAAAGAGAACTCATCGAGCCACGTCTTCACCTCCACGGAGTTACTGAACGAAAGGCTTCGCAGCTCTGCCAGCTTTAGGACAATGGCTGTAAAGGAAGTGAAGCAGGTGTCGAAAAGGCTCATTATTTTATTTCCATGGCACCTCATTGTTATGTGTCTGAAAAGAAGTAAAAGGTAATGGAATTTCAAAAACCATAAACGAAAGTTGTAGTGGAAGATTACAGCTACAAAATAGATTCGAAGAAACACTGCAATGAATAAATTCTCCGTGTTAATTGAAGGAAACAATTTATCTGCGTAGAAATTCTGCGTAGTTTATATGCCAAAATCGAATAATTTGGATTCTCTCTTTCAATTGTTAGAGCCTTTAGGCTGCGGCCATACTAGGGCACAATCTTGGAAGGCTTTGGTCGAACAAAATGAGCGCATTACCGTTATTTTCTTTATTCTGTCGATTATTGTCTGTTTATTTGCCGACGATCTGCTACGCTACCGGGATGTAATTGCATCAACACCGGTTGGCAGGCAGTATTAGACCCACACCGACCCACACCCAAACACACACATATGAAAACAAAGACACATACACACTCACAAACAAACACTCATATAAACACATGCACGCACAAACATACATACACACATTATATATATATATATATATATATATATATATATATATATATATATATATATATATATATATATATATATATATATATATATATATATATATGACAGGGACTTCCATATAGCTCCTGTCCAAGTATCGGTCGGCGAAGGACTAGAGAAGAAATTTGCCCAAGGTGCTCAGCCATGAGATCGACCCGAAACGATCTGGCTCTCAGTCGAAATTCTTGACCATACATTCATCCCTTCGACCTATTCCATTATTGCTTGGTGTGTAGAATGCATTTATTTTCAGGTGTGATGATGGTTTCACATTTCTACGCAAAGCCAGCAATTTCGGGGATGGGGTCAGTGCATTACGTCGATCCCCAGTACTCAGGTGGTACTTCTTTTATCGATGAAAGGCAAAGTCGACTCGGCGGAATTTAGCCGCGGAAGGTTCTCCACCTTCCAAACAATAAAGTAATAGTTTGTGATTTAGACAAAAGGGCAACAGATATCTGAGGAGCGAATAAGTAGATTGAATTGATCCATTTCATGACTAATACTGTATTTTTTCGACTCGAAAGAATTAAAATTCGAACCCTCAACCTAAACTTGGGCATATTTTTTAGCACTTTAATCATTTAAAGTCCTGAGAGTCAGGTACGAGAAGCGGAATGATACTTGCAAGGAGAAACAAATATATATAAGGTTTCAGAAAATATTGCAGCAGAGAGATCTATCCAGAGGCAACTTATACGCTAAATTTACTGACATCATAAATATCAGTTCAGATTTAACCCGCTTTTTCGTAGATTAAAATAATCTACGATGATAAACGCTCAACAGATTGCTGTGGACCGTTTTCACATATATGTGAATAGAGTTGCGCTGCATGTGACCGTGAATGGATTCAGTCATCTGTACGATAATTCGTAAAACTGTATTCAAATAGATAATGGTTGTGTACAGGTATTAGCATATGTTTAAGAGCATGAGGAAGGGAAAAGAGAGAGAGAGAATAGTTATAACGACATAAAAGGATAACGAGAGAAACATTGATTGATGTTTAGAACGAGAGTGATAAGGAGAAATACAATGTAAGAGACAGAGATGGTGGACAAAGGAAGACACACGACTGAAAATGTAGAACAAGAGCATGAGACGCACACACACACACACACAGAAACACACACACACACACACATACACACACACATACACACACACACACACACACACACATACACACACACACACACACACATATATATATATATATATATATATATATATATATATATATATATAATAGAAGTATGAAAGGTAAAGTATGAATTCGAAGAGAATGAGTGGCTTATGCAAAGGATATTGAAGGAAAAACGTAACTGACGAAGGATGGTTGCAACCGAAACAGGAAGTGAAATATGAAACATTGAATATTTTAAACTAAATAATATGAAAGCCATTTATTTTATTTTCTGTTTGGATTTAAAAAAATTTGAAAAATAATATTTGTTTATTATCTGGAACAATTTATTTTGAAAAGCAATAAATAAAAAATAAGTTGAACGAGGTTAAAGGTTAATGAGCATGGTTTTGATTGATTAGATTTCAGTAAAAGGAAACCTTTTGAACATTAAGAAGTCATTTTACTTTAGGACTTCCTACTTCATGACGTTGCCTACATCAAGAATCGTTTGAAGAATAGCTCTATTGTGATTCTTATCTATGGTTCGCAGGCTTACAACTTAATATTTCAAAATCAATCTATTGTTATGAAAGTGAAATGTTGTTTGGTGTTGTATCGTTGCTATTTTTGTTGTTGTGTTGTAAAATAATTTTTTTTGTATAGAATGATTTCGTGTATTATTATTTTTTTTTCATTTATTTTATTTTATTTACTCTTTTTCGTTCTGAATTATTTATATGTTTCTTTTCCTTTCAATAAATAAAAGAAAATATTCAACTAGGAAAAAATAATTTACACAAATATATTCAATAGTCTATTATAGACTATTAATATTGTACCATTAATAAATTGCGACAATACCACAGCGGTGTTCTTGGAATCCTGAGAGCTGGGAAATTTCTGGCAGCCATCTCTGAGATTCCATAACTGAGTTCAAAATCTATGGCGAGAGAATTTGCCATTTATCGTTCACAACAATTATCTTTAATAGCAATTTAATAACGAAAGTAAATGCAAAATCATGTAAGCAACTCTTAAAAGGGCTAAGTGGTTAGTGGTGGTTATAATTCATGAAATAGTTAGATACAAGAAGGCGCAGGAAGCAGTATCAAGTAAATCGGGAGAGTGGGTTTGCAGGGCCATGCCACATTTGGTCACAATCTCTCATAAACTCAAGGCGGAGTGTGCAGGCGCATCCACTTTGTAAAACTACGACTCTACTTTGCCACACGTCAGGGCGTTTTCGTCTCACCGCGTCTCGGAAACGCTTCAAAATTGTCAAACAAAATGTCTGATTAACAGATTGACCAGGAGGAACAAATTCTGTGTCGAAAATTCCTTTCGCAACAATAAAACCAATCAGCATTGTCTTGGTATTGGACTTCGCTTGAACTAATTTTGGTGGGCCTGCTGACATTGAATGCTTCCATTGACTGGATTGTTGCTTCGTTTCCGGGTCCTAGCCGTAGTACCAGCTTTTGTCACCAGTCATGATTTTCGAGGAAAGTTTCGCATCAACTTCCAACTGTTCTTTCAGCTCATAACACGCATTCAGTCGTGACTGCTTTTGATCTTCCGTGATCAAGCGAGGCACACATTTTGTTGCATCTCTTTTCATTCGTAATTCCTCGCTCAAAATTCGTTGGCAGGATCTCCAAGACGCACCAAATATATTAACAAGTTCATCAATTGTTCGGTGACGGTTCTCCAAGATCAGTTCATGAATTTTCGTGATATTTTCATTCGTTCGGGAGGTTGATGGTTGCCATGAACGAGGTTGGTCTTCAAGCGACAAGTGACCATTCCTTGTAAGATCTTTCAAACGCGACAATTGTTTCGGTCACCAGCAAGCTCTTCCTTCGTTTGAGCCATCGCAAAAATCGATGAACAGGCGGAAGCACCGCAAAATAAAGACGCACCACTTGGCAGTAAAACTTCAAGCAATAAGATAGAGTTCTATCAAAAATTCCCTGGAATACACTAAGTCATGTCCCAAACATTAGAATTTTCTGTTTACTTTACAGCACATTAACTCATTTCACTCTTCGCTAATAGAAAGACCTGTTTTCTGCGAGTCGTCTCCGGGTAATGTTTATACATTGATTGTAATATGTATGTTGTGTTACATCTAATCCTTCTTTGTATCCCTTGTTTCGCTAATAGTACGTCTTCGCTCAATGAATAAATTTCGAATAATACCAAGCACTACTCAAAGACAGTATTAGAATTTATGAGAAACCGGGTCCTATTGTTGACAAAACTTAGCATCGTAAAAGGCATCCGTTTAACTTCCAAAAAGTATAAACAGAAATGTTTAAAAAATATATC
>NC_142937.1:28351552-28376552 GCF_046866305.1 Octopus bimaculoides
CCGTACTGATGTCACATAGAAGGCATCCAGTATACTCTGTAAAGGGGTTGGCGTTAGGAAGGGCCAACTAAAGCTCTAATAGTGACTTCAATATCTCACAACTGGCAAAAACATCTGCAAGTAATGCCCAGATCTAGAGAAATACCGAAATACTTCTATGGAAAGCACAGACTTTAATGTGACATACGAATTGCCTACCGAGGTACCTTGATAGAAATGTTACTTCAGGAACTGTTCCATCAGGGTATCCCTCATTAAACTCACACCATACTGCATCACGAATTATCTGTCTGTAGTATGCATCAATTGACAGATCCAGACAACACTGACTCAGGAATATTTATCAAAATACCTCTTATCCAACGCGTGCCTCACTGCTTTGCGAATTATCTATCAATTTAATTAGAGCTTTAGAAACACACTTTCCAAGGCATTAAACTTACGCAAGGTTGTATTCCAATGATATACAATAGTCAACTCTTCTCTTACGATTTTAGCTTAAACATATCTTAATGTCAAATTAACTGGAAGACATCATAGAGAGAGGAGGATATAGCATGCTCACACCTTAACTAGACGCACAACGACTCAACAGCTAGAAACATGGCTCCATGCAAATAATCGAAATGTAGCTCCACCCTAATCTACTGTCTTTCTTGTTAACACCAATCACCATGAAATACAACAGATCGTCTCTTATAATTCACGCATGTGTTTTATATACAGCAAGCTACCACTATTTTTGTGTGTGAGTGTAGAAAGTGTGTTTGAGTTCAGTGTAATATGCGTCAGTGAGTGTAAGTATTTGTAGTCATTTTACTCATTTCTGTAGCGAATATGACTAGTGTGTAGCGATATTTTCAAGTAGTGGAGTGCATCTAATTATTTCTCATTTCCATTCAATATCTCTCCATGCTACTTCGGAAACTCTTGCTCGTTGCCAGCGCCTCCCTTACCGAGTTTCCAATCATTAGCTATGGAACTAGCATGCAGTGATGCCTGCTGTTTGAAAATGGAATTTCTCCTTGGTCCATAATAAAAGACTGTCGATTTCATAGCGGTTGTATTGGCAGAAATTCATTCTCAGGACCAAATCAATGAGAGCGATGACAGTCTTCTACCTTTTATATTTGCTAGTCTACTATTGGAAATGTGTTATTATTTATTTATGTATTTATTTCATTATTCTTATTGGTTATTCTGTATTCATTTCTTATTTTTTTGTTTGTGCTGGTGTGATATTTATTTTTATTTTTGTTCTTTATTAACCTTCTTCGCTTTGGATATAGATTCATTTGAAACAATCATTGACAAAGATGATTGTTGCCATGAGATGTATGTTTGAGTTTGTGTGTATATTCAAGCAATAGAGGAGAGGATAAAAGAAAATGTTTGTTAGGATGACTACAGAATAACATAAAACCATAGCCGTGAATGCATGATATATGAATCAAAAGACAAACTAGCTTCGGGGAGAACATAATGGACCCTCCCTTCAGAGTCCACAATCAATGATAAATTGTTTACCGATTCTAAATGGTATCTTGCATGGATAATCAGAAAGAATTCAATAAATAAATGGAAGAATAAAATGAAAAAGGAAAGAAAAAAGTTTACTAGATAAAAAGCGACAACAAGGAGCAATACGTAACATGATAGTTAAAGCATAGAAGCAGCAATACATTCAATGGCCGACTGGACTAGATAGTCAGGCTTTTGTAGCGTGCTTAGTGAGAATAAAGACAAGCAGACTACATATTTTTTTGGCTTTTCATGCAACTGGAGGTATTTCAATAAATAAATCGGTAACTAAAGAAAAAATATTGTATGTTAGCAGAAATATAGATACGTTTGAAAATGGAGAGGGTATTTAATTGGGTTAATGGGTAAATTATTGTCTGTTTGATACATATGTGTCTGTGTGTGTGTGTATATATATATATATATATATATATATATGTGTGTGTGTGTGTGTGTGTTTAATAAGGTTTCTATTTACACACATATATGTATATGAATTTTGAATGTATGCATCTATCTCTGTCTGCCTGTCTGTCTCTCTGTCTGTCTGTATGTATGTATGTATGTATGTATGTATGTATGTATGTATGTATGTGTGTGTCTGTGTGTAGGTCAGATAATAGAAAAGGTTCTAAATTTCTTATACATATAGTCATGTAACATAATTAGTTATTGCGTCGTAACGGTAAAATCGATAGAGTACTGTAAATTTGACTTTCAGTGAGGTTGTGTCTCATTAAGTTTTGTTCTCTTAACTTTACGCTGGAGCGGGAACTTCCCTCTGCCCATTCACTTTCATATTTTATCGATTTAACTAAATACATTTTGCCCACCCACAACATCATTGCCTTTGGAATCTGATCATAATACACGATTTACGTATACTAGAAATGTTGGTGAACATCGTATCATAGACAAGCTCTGGCGCAACAATTGTGGGCTGTTGCAAAGAGAGAATAAGTTATGTTCAGTCAGCAGACATCGTTGTTAGATCATTAATTTTAGCTGTAAACTAACTTTATTGACATCAATGTATTTTTATTGAAGTAGCATTTGTCAAAATCAAGTTTAAAAAACAACATCCATCATGTGGTGTCCGTTTTCATTGATGCATTTCTGAAGGCTTTCTTGGAAGTTGGCCTCCACTCTCTCCAGCATCGCTCTGTGCATAGTCCCATAGTTTTAACTGTTGCCCAATGACCAATTTGTACGGGTGAAAATGCAGGCTTTCATGCAAAATATGCCAAACCCATCGATTACTGTTGCCAAGTTCAGTAGAATGCCTTCCAGTAGAGCGATTATATTTACGTATATATACGTTGGCGATTTTCTACCTCCGTCTTCCCATCCTTCGGACTTTCCTCTGTTTCTGAAGAAGAAGACTTTGGCCCGAAACGTTAAATCATCTTTCTTTCCTTTCCCGAGCGTCAGATAATACAGTACTTGTATATATATATATATGAAGTTAAAGTTTAGATTTAAGTTTAAAATTTGAACTGCGAATTGTGTATGTCTTTAGTAGTATGTCGACAAAGCATGATAAATCCTTTTAAAATTGGGCATCCTTGGAACTGTTTGTGGATGCCGTTATGTTGATAACATTCAATGACTATCAGGCACACATCAATAACCCAATATTCGCCTATATTCACGTATATATTATACAGACGCTCACACACACACACACAAACACACACACACACAAAGCCTTCTATACACATCCGTTCCCTGTTCCATATATACAGACTCATCAATGTATGTATATACATACATACATACATACATACATATATATATATATATATATATATATATATATATATATATATATATATATATAAAGTGAAGTATATTTGCCATTTAAATGTGGCTGACCCCTAAGGGTGGATGTTACTGTTGCTTTTAGCCCCAGGAGAACATCTCCTCCTGGGGCTAAAAGCAACAGTAACATCCACCCTTAGGGGTCAGCCACATTTAAATGGCAAATATACTTCACTTTATCGTGCAGTTACTGTTAACACCTCGTTCAGAGATTTAACATTGCTTATATATATATATATATATATATATATATATATATATAGACACACACATCAACAGGCATATAGATGTATATGCGTCCGTATATACATACATACGCTCAAATATATGCACTTACACATGCAGACATACATATATGCGCACACGTAATAGAATATACGTACATATATCTGTTCGCGTGTGCATCGCTATGTGAGTACCTACTCATAGAAGTACAACAACAAACGCTTACGTAGCCATTTGTAGGTACACACGTATAAGTATAGACTTCTGCTCCCACTGGATTTGACCATGTATACTTTCAGAGGATATATCAAAAAATTTATTGGCAGCAGCTACTCTACAAAGAGCCGGAGAAATACTGATACAATTTATTTACTTATTTATTGCCCCACGGGGCTAAATATAGAAGGGACAAGCAAGGATAGACAAAGGGATTAAGTCGATTACATCGAAACCAGTGCGTAACTGTTACTTATTTAATCGACACCGAAAGGCTGACAGGCAAAGTCAACCTCGGCGGAAATTGAACTCAGATTTAGCTGGTTATGTAATTTCATAGTCATCTCCTAATTCGCCCGGCGTGCTAACGATTCTGCCAGCTCTTATTGTGTGCTTAATTTCAATTTCTTTTATAATCTTTCTTTCCTTAATCTTTGTATGGAAAGTTTTCTTAATTACTTCTTTTTTGTATCTCCAGCTCAGCAACTTAATCTGTTTTCAGCCATTCCACGTCCCTCCTCAATGTATTTGAGACACGACTACTATCAACATGCTCGAGTTAAGTTTAAGAGAGAAACGTCGCTTAAGTAACGGGAAAGTGAAGTGCGTTACTTGAAGTGTTTCACTGTAATTCATTGTATATAGCGTTCCATCCATGAGGGAGCGGTGTCGGATGTGTCGAAACGATCGTTGTGATAAACATTCCAGTATATATCTTCCGTATCCATTGTTTCTACTACTACTACTACTACTACTACTACTACTACTACTACCACTACTACTACTACTACTACGACTTGCCGGACCACTAAGTTACGGGGATGTAAACACACGAGCATCGGTTGTCATGCGATGGTATGGTGGGCAAACACATACACACAAATATATGCACACACACACACACACACACGCACACAGACACACACACACACACACACACACACATATATATACGACGGGGTTCTTTCAGTTTCCGTGTACCAAATCCCCTCACAAGACTTTGTTCAGCCCGAAGCTATAGTAGAAGACACTTGCCCAAGGTGCCACTCAGTGGGACTGAACCCAGAACCATGTGGTTGGTAAGCAAGCTACTTACCACACAGTCACAAATATATAGTAGATGCAGATGATAACGCTTACATACACATTCATAAGTACACACATACACAAACACAAATAGATAGGCACAGACACAAAAGGGCAAACACACGCATATGTACTATATACGATACGCGCTTACAAACACACATATATATGTGCCAAATGCGAGTGTGTTTGTCTGAGTAAACATAAGTAAAAATGTATTATGTGACATTTTGGGAAAAGATTTTGAAATTGATGTTGTTTTACATTTTGCTTTACATTTTCATTTTTAATTATCCAGCAGAAACCTATAACTAACAAATATCACACTGATTGATCAAATTTCGTTTCCCTCAAGAGATGGCGTATCATATTGCCTCCCACTTTTTTTTTGGGGGGGGGGCAGAGATTTTATAAAAAAAATGTTCAAATGTTCATACCGATAATGTCTTGTGTTTATATCCGGTTTGTATATTTATGCACTGTTTCTTGCACTTTTTTTTTATAGAACAAACAAGAAATAATATCGTCGGTCATAAAGTTTATTTCAAAGAAGTAATCTTGCAAATTCTCAGGAATGAGGCGTTTCCTTTGCTAAATATAAGGTTGTTTATCTTGTACGATATAATCGTATTGTTCGTAGTAATTGGTATAATCTCGTTATCATTCAGTTATACGATTCCAGATTAGACAAAACACGGCTTAAAATGTGTTATCTTAAAGTTTGCAAACCTTCAGTTTCAGAATAAAATAAAAGAAAAACATGATTCGGTAGTTTAAACTGTTGGAAGCCTTACAACTATCATTGCCTGTGGACCAGAAAGTATGCTATCAGCAAAAGATCAAATTTTGAAATACCTCCTATATTTTAATGTCTATGATTTTAAACTGGAACGTCAAAATTATATGCTGGAAATCTGGTCCGATAAACCTAAAAATCTTGTCTCCCGTACGAAAGTGAAGAGCCCGGATGATAGCCGAAGCAGACATGAGTTCAATGAGAACGTCACAAACCTGAAATACGAAGCAAAAAAAATTCTACTTTATTTGATATGACGACATATGAAGTTGTGGAATAGATAATAAATGGCACACATCTAACAACTATGAGCAGAGCTCTGCGAATTTCAAATTTTAGAGGATCAAATGATGGAAGATGTAAGTGTTTAGGTTGTTTCAATGCGTTTATGAAGTTCAAAGCCTAAACATTATGCAAGTTAGCAATGAATGAAAAGAAGCCATATTGATTTCAAGTGTAAGCAGAATTATTTCGTCTTAGCCTTTCTTTTCGTGACAATGTTGATGTTAATTTAGATAAGTCTTACTCGAAACAACAAGTGCAAAATTGAAAGCTAACGTTACAAATAACTCCAATCCTATAGACATGTAAATAACCTAAATATTTAATTATGAAGGAGGCCATATTTAATAATTTCCTATTCAGTTGGTTTGAAAGTCTGAGTGTTTCATGAAACACTGATCGGCGAGTTGCAAAAAATAAAGAAAAATAAAATTAAAGTTTGGGATATAAAGACAGTTATGATCTCTGCATTTCTCAAACGTATGTTAGATTTTAAGACCTGTACTCGAATCGAAACGAAAGCAATCTTAAAGTCTAGCTTTGATTTCCCCAGGCTTCCTAACTACAAAAGATGATGAGATGTTGGCTGTAACGAGGATTGAATTTTCAAGTTGTGTTACGCTGACAGAGACAACTAGCAAATCATATCTATTGCCAAAATATTATGGATATAGTTTTTGACACCATAGTTTGAAATTTTTGAAAATGTTGTAAATATTGCAGGTTTAACAAAATAATAACTTTAGCAATGAAACAACACAGTGCTTTTCTCACCTGTTGTCATAATGTGAAGTGGAGGAGACCAACAGTTTATACTTTTGAATATAAGGAAGATCAGCATGACCAGAATATTTATCTTACTTGATATTTATGATGAAATGAGAAAATATGGAGGAACCCAAAACGCACTCAACGGTGCTTTTTAAGATTTCTAAATGGCATAAAAGTAATTAGACATTTTGTCATCTCATGTTTGTCGCCCCTGCCAATAATGCACTATAAATTTCTACCTTGAGGACCACAGGTGAGCAGCTGATTAAACGCGATGCTTTACAGAAGCTGTAATAAAGACTATAATTGATTTTATAACCATTCTATAACAAATATAATCGTTCTCCTAGATATCAGCGACATTAATTTCCTCTACATACAACGCAACAAACAATATTAATGAGCTCTAGATAAGTAGAAGAGGAAGTTATAGCTGCGATTATTTTAAATGTACTATTAACATTTAACCTGAAATTAGATCAAACGTTTACTTATGCCGTACGAGAACTGAATTGATATTTAGAATGCACTTTGTTTCCGTTCAATTGCCACGAGAAGTTAAGCAACATAATTTTGAAAAATTTGCAAAACATGAATTACTGTAACAAACCCACTCACACACACATTTAAATGCATTTCCATTATATATATATATATATATATATATATATATATATATATATATATACCATATTATTAACAGACCCACTCTTAAGCTGTCTGCATGTATATTAATCTAAGAAACAACCGTCCATGTATATTTACTTTTCCATCTGAAAAGGACGATAAGATAATCCATATAAACGCTGATACGTTCTGTTATCTCATTCAGTGTGTGTCAAAATGTCAATATAAAGTAAGTGGTTGAAGCTGTAGTAATATTTATACACTATGTTATATAAATAGTTAGATGTAACAGATTTCTGTAAGAAACTATTCATTTGAACCTGTTATGGTGTTTTAAGATCGTCACCATTCAAGCTGTGCAACAATGTAATCAAATTTGATTGTGACTGTTTTCAGTCTACATCTTTCTAGGACTAACATACCCAATACAACCATTTGGTTTTTCACTATAAGATTCAATTCAGGGAGACTGGTTTGGTAGTAATGTCTACTAGACTGATTGTCGAAGTGTAGTGTGCAACTCAATTTATGCGCGGAATTAATGATGGCATCGGCAGCATTAAACCTTATAACGCAAATCATGTCAAGTGGAAAATTTATAGAGTGGTGGCTTACTAACGGAAACACCACTGCTTTGCGCTCAAATTGCTAAACTGTGTCATGTCCATCGGATAACTGCTTGGCTTGCACTAGTTTTGTCACCTTCGATTTAATGACACGCGTCTCATTCGCTGTTGGCCGTAAATAATGTGTATTACTTGAGAAGGGTTTGTTTTTAAATCTTTATATCTCACATAACGTAGTTTAAAAGGTTCCTAGGTATTTTCCAAAATTCAAATGGATATACACACAAGGGGAGTCTTGAGTTACTACATAATGTATACATATATGCATATATATATATTTATGTGTGCGTGTGTATATGTGCGTACGTGTGTGTGCATGTTTGTGTATGTATATATATATAGACAGATAGATGGATATATTCTATATCTGTATGCATGCATGTATGTATGTATATATGCATACTTTAGCTGCGTCTTAAACATGTACGGATTTTGAGATAATACTACTTACAAACCATGGGTGTACTGAATCACTTTTGCAGTATTTGCATATATATTGGCTATGCATGTGAGTGGTCATCATTAATCTAAGATGAGAATTACATTATAAAGAAAAACGTTTCAGGGATACCGCCATTATTTTTACTCTTACAAATGAAAAACGTATTTCAATGGGAAAATGATACATAAATTGATTTGTATCTTTTTATGCGTGATGTTTCAGATAAACAGTTTTACATTTGGGAAGCGCTCGGCAAGAACCAGCTGTATGTGAGAGCAGTGTTTATGCTGAGCGTTTGTTAGTTTTTATTCTTCTTTATTCTTCCCTTCAGGATAAGCGTTTCATTCAATTTCCAAAATAGACGATCAGCAATAAATATCGGCAAGAATATACAATGAATACTAAGAACTATAAATTTAAATTATTCCTCATACAAACTCTAGAAGACATCACAATTGCTTCATTTCTGCACAAAATAATCCCGACTACACATAATATACTGTTTGCATTTAAAGCAGTTGCCAGTGGTAAGATTCGTTCAAATGGCGGCACTGTTTTCTATTTCAGTTGTATTTTAGGCTGTTATTTCCAGTTTTTCCTGTTTGTTTCTTTTAGTGCTCTATGGCAGCAAGAACTATAGATATTTATTGTATTCAGTTCTGATTCATCCAAGAGCTTATTTCTGTTTAAGGTTGCACTAGGGACGCTACGTATAAATCGAATAAAATTGTGCGTAACAGCGGCGAATAATTCCCTCACTTTTACAACATCTGTCTTAGTAATTTGACAAAGTCTTACAAAAATGATTTCCAAGAAAAGAACGCAAAAAAAGATACGAAAGATTAAAAAAGATTATACTGTTTGCTGCAAATCTTGTTAATTCCATAAAAAATAGAACTCTGCATTAGAGAAAAATCTACAATGATTTTTGCAAAGACATTCACTCCAAACCTTATCGTAATTTTCTTATCTGTCTAAAAGTAATTTTGCGATTGTTTCCCTAGCGGTATATCTAAAAGGCATAAATTTTACCTCTTCTCTGTTCTGTAAAAATACTATCTTCTTCAACTCATTTATCAGTGTCAGTATCAATTTTTTGGTTTGCAGCTTTCTTCCGTTTTCATTTTTTGGAAGTGGCTTTGTCACAGTCGTATATTCCAAACTCATTTCTGATGGCATTCTTGTCAAGTCACTGAAGAACTGGACATTGCGAGGAAGGCTATCAATTGTTCTGTTGGTTTAACCTCTTGACCAAATTGAAAGCGCGAGATTCTGTGTTTAGGCTTTTCGGTTCACGATCGTAGTGGTCGGAATATTCGGCTAAAACGTTGTACCCTTGAGTAAGACGCTTCATTTCTCGTTGCTCCACTCCACTGAGCTGAAAAAAATGAGTTCAATCTGTAATTCAAATGGCCAGCTTTGTCACTGTCTGTGTCGCGTTGAATTTACATCAGAACAACACTAAGGGTACGCGTGTCTGGAGTACTCAGCTACTTGCAAGTTAATTTCACGAGCAGGCTGTTCCGTTGATCGGATCAAATGGAAACCTCGTCATTGTAACCGATGGAATACCAGTTACTCTTTGCAAATGTATCGCTGTTTTCCCTGTTGCTTAGATGTTTCAGTGTGTTCTACTCTTACATAGCCCATTTCAATTGATTGCTGAGTGTAAATGGTTAAGCCTCGTGTAAGATCCAGCCTCGTATGATGAAATTTCAATATTCACGATCGAGGCTATGTAAGTAACTCTCCGTCAATAACAAACGCCTGAAGTTGAAAAAGGCCTCAACGATCATGAAGCAGCGGCTCTATTCAACGACGAGTGACAAGTGAGGAGAGAAATTCATCTCCGTGCAATATTTGAAAATCCACTTTCGTTTCCAAATAAAACCAAACTCAAATATGACATGGAATGTATACATGGAGTCTGTAGAAGAAAAGCAGTCACATCGTTAGCAACATGAAAAGAAATCAATAGGAACTATGGCTGGACATTTTAAAGCATTTTGTTCAGGGTTCTAACGATTCTGTCAGCGCCCTGCTTTGTTTAACAAAAGTAAAAATATCAACAGCTATAATAACTAAAATAATTACT
This sequence comes from Octopus bimaculoides, assembly GCF_046866305.1. Taxonomy (NCBI): domain Eukaryota; kingdom Metazoa; phylum Mollusca; class Cephalopoda; order Octopoda; family Octopodidae; genus Octopus; species Octopus bimaculoides. The sequence continues at coordinate 28,362,061 of NC_142937.1, forward strand.
TGAAAATATGATTTCTGCATTAAAACACATCCGCGGAGGACATTATTTGATTTTTACATATATTCATTTTAATTTTATAAAAAGCACACCTCATTAATCAAACTTGACACCGAAAGGAGAGAGATCAAACACATAAAACAGGTGATGATAGGAAGGAATAATGACTAGTAAATTGTGTGAATATCATTGGAAATGTAAATTATTTATGTGTTTACTTGACAGCAAATATTATATTATTGTCCACACTTCAGTCCAATATAGCAACATCTGTATGCTAGAGTCTATTTCTAAATCTTCCCCATAGCAGAAGATAAGCTGCCAGAAATGGCAGAATGAAATGAGAGAATCATGGCAAGAATGAGCATATTAGCATTTACAAAAGTTGGAGTAGTCTTCGATCGATAACCTTATAATGCTAAGATCATTGCTGGATCATTAATTTCGGTTTTTATTGTCTTTACCAAGTCTATCAAAAGTATTGATATCAAACTAATCAATGAAACAGTAACATACTAATTAATCAACATATGTTTTTCGTTTGATCAGTCAAGTTTATTCAATGTGTTGATTCGAAGAATTACAAACGTGATACGATCCAATACGTCACCGGTAGGTCAAAGTAATGAGGTAGTGGAAACTCCAGAACAATTGATAAAATTCTTTTGTGGAGTCGCATCTTACTGTGTTGATTTCTGTGTTCTGAGATAAAAATGCAATAAATTTTGTCTATTATTTCAGTAACATGTATAATCCCAATCACAATTATGCATATGTTAAGTCGTTTGTGAGGTCTTTTGTCAGGGCTACTGGTAATATGGGATCAAGTCCAACATTTTACATGGTCGTGTCTTCGGTGACTAAACCGGCACTTCCACTAGGCTCGCCTGGTGAAGAGAGTTACAAGAAACTTAGCAGGACTAAAAACGAAACCTGTAACAAGGACGGATGAACATAGTGTAGGATCAGTGTCTACCAAGCAATAGCACAGCCCCTAAGAATTTCCGTTTTGGGGTCCGGAGAGCTGGAAGACCACTGGTGGGAATTGGTCTTTTGCCTGTGTTATATATATATATATATATATAGGAGGGAGAATGTACGAAAAAAACAACGACAGACGAGGACAGGTGGTGTAAACAACAAAATGATGTATTAGTTTGACGCTTGGGAATACAGAAAGTCTTTAACGTTTCGAGCTACGCTCTTCAACAGAAAGAATACGGAGAAAACAAGGAGAAAAAAATTAAATGGTGTTTGGTCAACGATTAATCATGGCGTCTGCGGAAAGAAAGTTCAGAATATATATATATATATATATATATATATATATATATATATATATATATATATATATATATATATATATATATATATATAAAAGATAATAAGAGTGAAAAAACTACAGAAGGCTTGTGTTACATGGCTAAAGTATATATTTAAATTATGTCAGAAAAATGTTAGAAAAATGTTATAAAATCTTTTTGGTATATAAACATTGTATTTTGAGAAATAACCGGTTTCGTGTTGTCTTTTCAAATTTCTCTACTTCATTGTAATGTGTAATTGGAAAAGACAACACGAAACCGGTTATTTCTCAAAATACAATGTTTATATACCAAAAAGATTTTCTAACATTTTTCTAACATTTTTCTGACATAATTTAAATATATACTTTAGCCATGTAACACAAGCCTTCTGTAGTATTTTCACTCTTATTATCTTTTGTACATCCAACCACGTGCTTTCACATACCAACTTTCTCACATATATATATATATATATATATATATATATATATATATATATATATATATGCATGCATGTATGTATGTATGTATGTATGTATGTATTCCTTTATTCCTTTAGTATTATATATGTAATGGATAATAAAAGGAACGGTTTACACCTGGTATCTTACTGGTAAAGCTCGGTCAATTTCAGAGTGGCTGTTTTTCTCTCTACAAAACAGAAAGTTACATTGTGGAACAGTCATTTTAACGAGTTGTTTTTTATTTATTTATCACCGGACGAGATACATCTGCACCACCAGATGCTCGTGAGCCAGTTGTTGAGTGTCCCAGCAATTATCGTGATTAATAATTAATATTCCATCTTGTCTTTCATTTGTTATATATATATATATATATATATATATATGTGTGTGTGTGTGTGTGTGTGTGTGTGTGTGTGTCTGTGTGTGTGTGTGTGTGTGTGTGTGTGTGTGTGTGTGTGTTATGTATCTTTGTGTTTCTTCCCCACAGCCACTTGAGAAACGGTGTTATGAGTTTACGTCCCCGTAATCTAGCTGTTCGGCAAAAGTGATCAATAGAATAAATACATGACTCATAAGACTGTGGTCGATTTCATTCGACCAAACCGTCAGCAGGGGTGCGCCCCAGTATGGTTGCAGTCTAATGATTGAAACAAAAGTTACTCATATATATACAGCTTCATTGTCTGCCAAACAACTTGCACACGCAAGTGCTACCAGTTGAGAACTCCGTATACCGGAAACCAGCAAGCGTTTGAGGTCATGAAGAGAGAATGCGCGTCGTTACGGGGCCTAACTCTCGACGGCATCAATGCGCACTGGCTCACTGATGTGAGGCCACTGCTTGCTAGATCAACTGGTTATTATATAGCGCTCAATATTTCTCTAGCCATCGATCATCGTCTCCTTTTAACCAAATCCAGTGGATAGCCTTCTCCACTGTAGTTTGGATATCACTCATGCTGGCCTTTGTTCTATGATGAGTTAGGCCTAACGATGACAGCAGTTGTCTCACACTGTGTCCAACAAACCCTCTACATCTGACTTTGATTGGAAAATGCTCCACTTTCCAGCTTGCGTCTACACATTCCTCGAGGAGGTTTATATAATGGTCAATCCTTCGAGCCCGAGCGGCGGTTTTAAGGGGTTAGTTTATTTTCGTCATGACTAGAGTCAGGATTATTTACATTAATTAGATTTGACGGATATTTGTCCTCATTTTGTTTGTTGTTAACGCAACGTTTCAGCTGATATACCTTCTAGCCTTCATCAGGTGTCTTGGGGAAATTTCGAACCTGGGTTTTCCTTCCGAAGGTATTTTTCTATGTTATTATTATTATTATTATTATTATTATTATTATTATTATTATTATTATTATTCAGGTCACTGCCGGGAATCGATCTTGGAATCTTGAGGTTAGTAGCCCGCGGTCTTAACCACTACGCCATAGATTCATGTGTGTGTGTGCGTGTGTGTGTGTATGTTTGGGTGTCTGTGTTTGTCTCCCCCAACATCACTTAACAACCGACGTTGCTGTGTTTTGGTCACTGTAACCTGGCGGTTCGGCTAAGTGACTGTGTGTGTGTGTGTGTGTGTGTGTGTGTGTGTGTGTGTGTGTGTGTGTGTGTGTGTTCAATAACTACGATTCACACAAAATATAGTTTGTCAGACCCACAGTTGCTGATTGAATATCTTGTCTCACAGATATCTAATTGGCTTGACAAATGTTCCTTTACTGCATTACCGCATACGCTATTCTTTTCATTTCAGAAAATCGTAACACATATCAGGCTTGCCTACTCTTTGTAGCATATCGATAACATACGTAGAGGAATCCACGTTCACTTGTTATTTCAAGTTATTACTAAAATTGTTTAGTCGGATGTTAAAAAGAGATCTACTCTTAGTGATTCCCTTCACATGAGTATAAATAGCATTTCTAAGCATACGGATGTTGTTTTGTAATTACTACCAGCAGATCTCTTATTTAATGTGATTTTCGTCTACTTGCTGGATCATGGGCCCAGAAAGCTGACCGGAAGTACTTCCTGTATAAGTCTGATGCTTTGCAAAGGTTCTTACAATTGACACTAATCCGTTTTACTTGATATTTTGTTATGCAATAATTCATGATTTGTTGCGTTTATGATGTGACATCTGCGACAAATTTTGAATGTCATTCTCTTTGACAATATCTCGAATAAAAAATCTCCTACGGCATGCTGTTCTCACTCCTATGATGTAAAACTGCATTGATAGAAATTTATGTTGGTTTGCAATACATTCATATTATGGATAGCAACAGACTCCCCACACAACTCCTTTACTCCTAACTATTGAAGAGGAAAAGAAACTAGGGAAGACCTAGATTGATATTCAAAGATACTGCTAAAAGGATCATGCAGTAGAAAGGAAGTGATTATAAGTGGCAAACTGAAGCGAAAAAAGCCGACCAGTATTCAGAAAGCTGATCAACTAATGCCAAAGCCATGAACAGTGTCAGTCGCGACGACTCACTACAGAAAATAAGGAATATCATGGATTTTAGACGAGGCAAATTTTTATTGAGAATAAATATATTCGTTTCTCAATCCACGGCATATAACATAATTCAGTCAGCAAATTTCAATGATTTATTTATGGGCATATTGAAAATACTGACAGAAAATGCCTTAATTTTACTCAACGTGACAAACATTGATATTTATGTGATTGCCGCATTAATATTCGTTGTGAAAATTGCGTCGATAATTTGGCGAAAGAAAATTCCAAACACAAGCATATACAACTAACGAAGCTGCAAAAGACATATAAGGAAATATATAGCGGAATTTAACAGATAATGATTAAGTGAACTCACAGGACACACACAAACATGTGTGCATGTTTTTCCATATTCATTTATTTATGTATATACGTATGTATGTTTATAGCTGAGTAAACTGGAGCAGACGTGAAACGGAGTGCTTGGATCAAAAACACAACACACTGCCGATCTGAGAATCGAAACAACGTAAACGCACGCCTACACATATATACTGGAACTGTATATTCTTTCAGCAATATATACCCATGGAAATGATCAACAGAGCCAAGAACAATTTAGAACATTACTTCCAAACAGAGATGTTTGTTCTATTTGTTCAACACGCAATTACCAAACATTTCATTGTAAAACTCGCCCTTAGAAAGATCATCGACTTTTCTTTGGTTCATTTGGAAACATGAAACAGACGATGCCATTGGTCACCAAATGCCATAAACACCGTGAAACCAGTTCTTTGAAAATAGGAGTATGTTCATTAGATTCTATTGAATACATTTACTGTCTTTATTTCAAATTTGTAAAACCACTGAAATGCATAATGGATCATTGTAAGATATTATTTCAAGAAAACGTAACGAGAATTTAGATCCTCAACCTGAATGTATCGCTGTGGTCATCAATGTACCACAGAAATTTGAAATAACATAGAGAATTGCAAAAATAGCACATATTTGAGGAGGGAGGTTATTGGAAAATACAAACCAAGATCGACTACCGACTTTTATTGCATTAAAGCAGATCCCCTTCTTTCCGAATTTACTCGGATGGACCCTCACAGCCATTTGAGATTTTAAAAAAATCATATTGTGATATCATAAGTAAATATTATTAGGAATTGTATAGAAAAACAAAACATCGTTAAAATGTATTGTGTATTTTAGAAATATAACCAATTATTTTCTACTCAAGGCACAGGACCCGAATTTTGGGGGGAAGGAGGCCAGTAGATTAGATCGACCTCAGTACGCAAGTGGTACTTAGTTTATCGACCCTGAAAGGAAATAAGGCAGAGTCGACCTCAACGGAATTTGATCTCTGAACGTAAGACAGACGAAATATTGCTAAGCATTTCACCCGGCGTGCTGACGATTCTGCCAGCTCGCCGCCTTAATACAGTCAATTTATTGAACATAAACTTTAATAACAAAATCTAATATGGAGCCCGGTTGAAAACCACAGCATTAAAGCCTTTGTGTAATTTATTTTCGCGGACTGCCTACTCAGAGTAGGCAGTTGGCGACCTTTATGTAGTAAACCACACAAAAACAAAATCGAAACACAGATATGTGACTGAGTTGAAGGCAGATTTACTTCTGCCTTTATAGCGCGTAAAGAAAACGTTATATATATATACGTGTGTGTGTGTGTGTGTATGTGTGTATGTTTGTGTGTCTGCGTTTGTCCCCCCACTATCGCTTGACAACCGATGTTTGTGGGTTTATGTTCCCGTGAATTAGCGGATCGGCAAAATGAGTCCGATAGAATAAGTACTAGGCTTACGAAGAATAAGTCTTAGAGTTGATTTGTTCAACTATGGGCGGTACTCCATCATGGCTACAGTCAAAGGACTGAAACAAGCAAAGGAATATATAATCCCTTCTTACCAAAATATTGCACTTTGGCATACATTATGTATTATTTAATTCTGGATTTATATCATTCACCGAGACCCCATTCACAGATTTCGCGTTCTATTAATCATTCCAGTAATTTGCTTCCATTTCTATGTGCTAACCAAGAATTAGGATCACTCTTCAACACAAACATACACAGACACAGACATAGACACACACACACACACACCCACACACACACACTCAGACACACACACACACGCATACACACACCCTCAGACACACATCTGATATATATATATACATGCATACATAAATATACATATATAGACATACATGCGCACATAAATATACATATATATATATATACATACATACATATATATATATATATATATATATATATATCTATATATATATATATATATATATATATATATATATATATATATATATATATATATATATATATATGTATGTATGTATACATATATGAGCATGTGTATAATGTCTCCGTATCACATTTCAACGCAACAGTCGGAGAACATCTAACCTATAAACAATGCTAATATAAGCTATATTGACCTTAATTTTGCTGTGGGCACTCCAACTGAGACTGTTATCAACAATTACTCCTAGGTCTCTGGTATTATTAGATGTTGTGAGCGGTTTCCCGTGAAGGAAGAGAGCATAGCTGTTTTAGTATAGTCTCTCTTCCAACGTGCATCAACTCAAAATTTTCCCTCGTTTAGCTGCAATTTGTTTTTGTTTGCCCATTGACTCACAACATATCGATCAGACTGGAGTTGAGTTCGGTCTTCTTCATTGATGATTTTCTGGAGCTTAGTGTCATCAGCCAATATTTTCACTTCGCAGTGATTTACGACGCTGGAATGGTCGTTTATGTAGATTATAAAGAGGAGCGGGCCTAAGACATTGCCCCGTGGGACACCACCGGTGACTTCTGCTGAGTTTGAGTGGACTCCATCGACCACAACCTATATATATATATATATATATATATATATATATAAGTCAGTAAATAGTGGGGTTGTGTTAACCGCACGTGGAGAAATAATAGGAAAATGAAAAAAAGCCAGAATGCTGAACTGGAATCATAATTTAATAAAGATTTTTTCTAACCGGTTTTCATTGTGAAGAAGCAAATTATCAAGAAGGAGAATGAAAATGTTTTTTTACAAAGAAGTACAAAATGAAGAAAATAATATATAAAGCAATAATATATGAAAAAATAAATAAATATACCCATACATTATATTGTCTTTGAGCTTTTGTAGTTCAATAGTAGTTCATGTATAAATTGGTAGGAAAAATAAGGATGCATGAGGGTTGAGGGTTTTGTTAGGTTTAAAAAAAGGGTTAAAAGTTTGTGTTAAGCAGGAAATGTGATGTCAAAACAGGAAGTGTGTGTAAGGGGAGACAAGTGTTTTTAGTTGGAGTTATGAACTCCTTTTTTCCAACAGGAAGTTTGTGTCTGTTCATAGAGGAATAAGGTCACTGAGGGGTGTGTGTGTTAAGAAATGGTTGGAATTTCTCTATGAAAAGATTCTCCTTGTTGATTCTTTCTATATCGGACAGACAAGCCTCCCATTACGTAGAAGAGTAGCTGTCCATAAGGAACAAATAAACCTCCCTCAATACCGCCAAATTCCACTCAGTGGCCACATAGACTCTTGCGCCAGAAACAAAAACCCTAAATTCATTATATTCCCTTTCTATCAATGTAAAGACAGAATCTCCACACAAGAAAGAATCAACAAGGAGAATCTTTTCATGGAGAAATTCCAACCATTTCTTAACACACACACCCCTCAGTGACCTTATTCCTCTATGAACAGACACAAACTTCCTGTTGGAAAAATGTTTGCGATTCCTCAGAAACCTATCGGTAAAAAAAGACAATCTACTTAGTAGGAGGTATTTACCCAACGTCAATAGATTTCATAACCGCTGACCAAAGCTACCCTGATATAATACACTACATATACAAAGAGGCTGCATTGCTTTTTATTGAATTGCTGGAAATTGAGCTGCGTGGTAGATAAGCAGTTGATTCATCCACCCACGAGGTTTCATATTGTATAACTTCCCAAATATCCATTTAACATAAAAACCGACACGCTATGTGGATCATAATGAAAGGCAAAAATGGGGAAAAGATAGAAGAAAGTTTGTGATATCTGACACAACGTGCTATGGTGTGCACTACAAACAATATACACAGTAGTAAAAACTGAAGTGACGACAATAATTGAAATCATGCATATACATACAAATATATTAATATACATACATATATAAATATATATATATATATTTACATATACATATAAACGTATAAATATAAATACACACACACACACACACACACACATATATATATATATATACATATATATATACATATACATATTCACATATATATGTATATATGCATATATACATATATATATATAGAGAGAGAGAGAGACATATATTTACATATATATATATATATAACGTAATATAATATAATGCAATATATGTATAGGTACACACGCACACACACACGCATATATATTATATGTATGTACATACACATACAGACACGTGCACGCACACACATACACTCACACACCGCACACGTATATATAACTGACGACATTGTGTTAAGTTAATTTTCTTTCAATTACGAAATAACATCATTTTGCTTCGTGTTTGTCAAATATTATCCGATCATATTTATTGTAATGTCATAAAGAATTAAGCTAGTTAGATCGACTATCCTTGTATGGGAACAAACAGAGACACACACATACAAATACGCACACACATACCCTGCATCCATACAACTGTACACCCGTACGCCCACCCCCACACATGAACAAACCCACAATTCTTAGTGTCCCTTGGTTTGAAGATAATAATGAGACAATTTTATTTGGTTCAGCTCTTATACATTCAACCATTGCTTCTAAATGTTTTTTTCTATAATATATATATATATATATATATATATATATATATATATATATATATATATATATATATATATATATATATATATATATATATATATATATATATATATATATATATATATATATAAAGAAAACAACAAAATGGAATGAGAACGTAACAGGATACAACAAAACATCTGGACAGTTAGATGATACAAAAAGGGACAGGAAAAAAAAACAAGGACGGGTCATTCGGAGCTTCCTATTCTCAGTCGAGTTCTAAATCGTCTTTGCAGTTTCGGCCGGTTACACTCGAGACTTCTCCAATTTTCCCGGCCCCAGGAAAATCTAAGCTAAGAGCACTATATTCTCTGGAAGAAAGCAAGCGAATGTATACAAAAAGGACGAAAAAAAAAATGAGAAATGGGACACAGTTACAAATACAAACAACAGGATATTAACAAGCAATGTCCTTCGACTAAGAACGAATTAGATTGAACTGGCGTGTGTGGAAGTGAGGCCTTACGACAGGGACATGAGAGGTGAAAGTCATGGGAAGGAATATAAGAGAAGCTACACGATATATATATATATATATATATATATATATATATATATATATATATCATATTTATGTGCAAGCGTATCTATGTGGTGGTAAGAAGGTTGTTTCTCAACCACATCTTTCGGGGGGCTTCAGTCTTGCTGCGTGGCAACTTGACCAAGTGTCTTCTAGCGAATCTTCGGGCCGACTAAAGCTTTGTGAGAAGATTTGATTGATGGAACTGAATGAAGGTTGTTGTAAATATATATATATATATATATATATATATCGCTTGACAATTGCCGGTTGTTTGTTTACCTGTCCGATAAAACAATACTTGGCTTTAAAAATTATAACGGCCCGTGGTCGATTCCAGCGAGTAAATCCCGTTATGACGTCGCCCCAGCATTACAGCAGTCACGTGGCACTCAGTCGGTTACGACGACACGGGTTTCAGGTGATCCGAACCACGGAACAGCCTGCTCGTGAAATTAACGTGTAAGTGGCTGTGCACTCCACAGACACGCGTACACTTAACGTAGTTCTCGGGGAGATTCAGCGTGACACGGAGTATGACAAGGCTGGCCCTTTGAAATACAGGTGTAACAGAGACAGGAAGAAAGTGTGATAGATATAGATAGATAGATAGATAGATAGATAGATAGATAGATAGATAGATAGATAGATAGATAGATGCTAGTCTCGGGTACATCTTGCTCATTGCGAATTGTGGGTTTTACCTTTATTCTATATGGCAAAAAAGAAAAGTATTATTTTTACCTGATTGGAATTTAGTTAAATAATTGCGAGAAAAAAATATAATGAAACAATTGATTTTCACATTATTATCAATTAGTCGCTATGTTTGTTAGAACTTACCCTGAACAAAACTTATCAAAAACATTCTTCAGAATATTCCCTATGAAGCTCATATATTAGTCCGTCAGATAGCTCCATTCGACAATTAGTCCCATTTTTTTTTTCCCCACAGACACATTATTTTCCTCAGTTTCTTCCAAATTTCAAAAGCGATAGACAATGATGTACATATAAAACGGTGCTATACAAACTCATAAACCACCATGATAAAAATAATTCGCTCAACCTTGGAATGTAACGATCGAATTTATATGACAAACCAATATGTCATAAGTGGGCTACATCTACGTGTCTTTTAGTTTTTCCTCCATTTTACAATTCCATTTACTACTGTAAATACCTTTTTTTTTTTTTTACCGAATTATAGAGCTCTCTGATTATTTTGTATTCTACATATATGGCACCGAATGACTTTCACAATACATTGCATAATAACTATCTTGAAGGTATTTCTGAAAACCACGCAAAAAAATGTACTAATTAAAATAATTTGTCTAGCTTCCCATTGTTATTTAATCAAAATATACACAAGTTTATGTCTGAATATATATATATATATATATATATATATATATATATATATATATATATATATATATATATATATATATACACACTTCTTTATAATGGTGCTTGATACAATATAGCAATATATCCTAACTGCCGTATTAGGGATGCGTACATAAACACACACACAGGTGCGCGCTCACACTGATGTACACACACATACATATATGCATATACATATTCATACATACATTTGTATATACATACACACACACACAATAAAATAATGAAGTAACACAAAACCTATTGCTTTAGTTATACCATATTTCCTTTGCACGGCGTTCAGAAATACTTTAAACATGTCTGTTACAAAATGTCTTGCGAAAAGTCATTCGGTGCCTCATATTCAGAATAGAATATAATGAAAGAAACATTAAACTTTGCCCCCGCCCCTCAAAAAAAATCACTTAGTGTTGTGAGTAATTATGTAAAATAGTAGAAGACAAACTAAACGAAAATTAGTGTTTCAGCACATTGTGACTATATTCAAGTTATATCATTTGAATTTCACTTGTTTTAATCATGTGACCGTGACCATGCTGGGGCACCACCTTGAATGTGAAGAAATCGGACCCCGTACATTTTCTTCCCAAGTATCTCTGTTTTTTTTTTTTTTATCGAACAGCTAAATTACAGGGACGTAGACAAACCCATACTTATTTATTTCTTTACTGCCCACAAGGGGCTAAACATAGAAGGAACAAACAAGGACAGACAAAGGAGATTAAGTCGATTACATCGACCCCAAGGATTAATTGGTACTTATTTAATCGACCCCGAACCGATGAAAGGCAAAGTCGACCTCGGCGGAATTTGAACTCAGAACGTAACGGCAGCCGAAATACTGCGAGGCATTTAGCCTGGCATCAGACACTTTCAATCTACCGAATCCACTCGCAAGTCTTATAGTTCGGTCGTGAGATATATTAGAATACCCTTGCCCAAGATAGCACACAGTGGAACAGAAAGAGATAGCCTGTCTTTAGGGAAGCAACCATTTTATCACAAGGCCATTCCAGCACCCGCAAAATTAATATTTAGAATTATTCGGAAACATAGCTCCAGGGTAAAGAAGCTCGTTTTGTCTGCTTCCCCCTCCCCACCATCGCTTGACATCGGATGCTGGTGTGTTTACGTCCCCGTAAGAGCCCGATAGAATAAGTATTAGGCTTAGAAAGAATAAGTCCTGGGGTCGATTTGTTCGACTAAAAGGTGGTGCTCCAGCATGGCCGAAGTCAAATGACTGAAACATGTAAAAGAATAAAAGAAAAGAATAAAAGAATTGATTTATCTCTATTTTCTTATATATATATATATATATATATATATATACAGAGAGAGAGAGAGAGAGAGAGAGAGAGAGAGAGAGAGAGACAGACAGACAGACAGAGATTGAAAGATTACCATGTATGTGTATATATAGATATGTGTGTGTATGTGTGTGTCTCTGTGATCCTCCATCTCTCTCTCGTTTTTCTGTGATTCTTCTGTTGTCAACAATGACCTACTTCTGTGATTTTGCTGATCCAGAATTTAACAAATTGCCCTTTTCTCTCCGACCATTCGCCCTGAGTGACCTTTTCTTCGCATCGCATGTTTTCTCCTTTCGAACAGTCGTTCCAACTCTGCAAAAAAGGACAACAAAATGATGGTGCGTTTGATGCGTGGTTGCATTTACTCAGTCTTTCGTAATATACTTGCACTGAACATCAGATATCAGTATAGACAGATGAAAATATATTTTTTTTATGCTTCTAACCTCAAAATTCTAAGTAAAATGTTGCCTATATACTAAGAGAAGCGGCAAATTCATATCAGATTCGAATTAATAAACACTTTTCAGGTGTAAATTGTTCAATTTCTTGTGGAAATAGTGAAGGTGGAATTATTAAATAAATGTGCGAATGTAATTACGCCAGCATTATCGAAAACATTCACTTTAAACTGAATTCTCCAGACACAACATACTTGTAACAGTAAAGCATTGCAGTATTTATCTTCACATTCACTCACACAAATGAGGAAACAAACAAAACTGAACCGCAAAAGAGACGCGAGACGTGTGTGACTGTGAAATGCGTTTTCATTTCATTATGTCAGAGATAAATTTTGATAAATCTGATAAAGTCAATTTCTTGGATGCACTTTGACCACAGTCTATCGGTCGTTGTCATGTGTTCTGGTAGTGGGCGGATCCAGCACATCAGGATTTTAGGGCGTAGCATGTTCAATACCATCGGTACATAGAGTGCATGAAGCGGTTCACAAAAGCCATTGGCACCTGTGCCCACACCCTGAGGCCATCTCTGGATTTCATCTCACAAGTTTTCAATTCGGTTCAAATCCGGACTGAGAGCTGTCCACGGTATGGTTCTGCTGTTGTGCTGACGCAGGACCTCCATGGTGACTCTGGCTGTCTGGGAGGTAGAATTGTCCTGCTGGAACACGTGGCTATGGTGACGCAGGAAAAAGGGCACGGTGTTAGGTCCTAGGATCTGGCCAACGTAGCCCATCGTTATCGCTGCCAGGCAACGTCTACCTCCGGTGGTAACTCCTTTAGCCTTACCTCGGAAGCACCCCTTTCAACGCCAGTTGGTGGCAATATAATTTCCTCTGTTTTCAGGGAGGCCACGGAGTTTTGCCTTACCTTTTCCTCTGCTGGGAACCGCACTTCCACTTTAGCGTATTTGGCGCCCCTGGCCAGAACGATATTTCCGGCCAGAACGATATTTCTGGCCAGAACGATATTTCCGGCCAGAACTTTTCAATTTGTATGCCATAGTTGGCCTTTCAATTTCCTTCTCCTTTATCACAGATATCTTAAATGTCACTGTTTTCTTGCAAATGTTCATCGTAATTACGTTAGGCGGGGTTAATTCTCCCTCGAACCCTCCCTTTTTAACATATCAAGATATGTTACCAAGTCCTGCTTTCAAATTCCATATTCCTCTTCGACACGCCGGCCGCCACCGCAAAACTCTTGATATTTTTACCGGTTTGTTTCTTTTCCTCCTCTTGCCAGCTCCTTCTTCATGCCACTTGCGTAATACATCAATTCTCCATCCGACAACTCGACATCGGACGAAATTACATCTTCGTATTTCATCATAACGCCTCTCTGTTCAAACAAGGGGGAAACAACTGGACCGCCGCAAAGCAGTGAAAGAACAGTGTTTTATAAACACGCCATAACAATGTTCAACAAACTAAGAACGGTAATATAACAAGTGATACTGCCCGTTATTCATGACACTAACCTTGACAGTTCAAATTACGAATTCCGGGAACGAGGTTCAAGCTGATTTCTATACCTATAATGGCTACGAGATGCACGTGCATTTCTTTCGGTTTCCATGACAATCGTTTGCGACT